>NC_056728.1:411336343-411376343 GCF_019279795.1 Protopterus annectens
AGCTAAAAAGGTACCCTGGCTTTCACCACCCAAGAAAATCATTTTCCTGTGCCCCTCTCAAGCAGAGCCACAGAAATGATCCCCGGGGTGAATTTCCTATTTCCCATCCAATCATCAAGATTTTTCTTGAAGAGTGCTAATGAGGAGCTCTGTTTGACATAGATAGTCTGTTCCAGAGTATGGGAAGTCACTGGGACAGGAATCTATCCCTCCAGCATGTTTTGTTTATTGTGGTTTAGGTCCCTAGAGCATGTAGCTCGGAGGGATTGGGATTTCTTTAAGTGGAGCATGTCCAACAGCTCTGGGTTTGACATAGCTTTGTATGTTAGGCAAAATCGCTTCTGAGTAGGTGATATGCGATGGAGTAAAACTGGAGTTTTTGAGATGGTCTGCATAGGGCATCTGTTTGAGGCCAGTAATCCTCTTTGTGAGGTATTTCTGCGGCCTTTCCAGGTGTTGTAGATGTCTTATAGGTTCATACCAAAAGGGGCATTGTACTCTATAATGGGTCTAATGAGGGATGAGCAGAAGGGAACAATGACCTCTTTTTTTCTGGATGAGAAACCTTTTGTGATGAGGTGTGCCATGTAGAAGGATTTCCTGACCACTGTGGCGATGTGATTATCAAAGGAGAGACTACTGTCCACCTGTGTCCCAAGGTCTCTTATCACACTTTTGGTGTTAAGTAGACTACCACCTATGTGGTAGTTCATGGGTACAGAGTTTTTACCAAAGGGGAAGACAATGCACTTTTTGGCATTGAGCTTGAGGCCATGGCTTTGACACCAGGCATCTGTCTCAGTGAGGCCCTTTTGTAGGATGTCCACATCGTTAGGAGTTTTGATTATGGCTCCTAGTTTGCAGTCATCTGTGAACTTAGTTAGCCAAAGACCTTCTGTGTTAGCCTGTACTTCAGAGAAATAGATACCAAACAGGAGAGGACCCAGGACAGAACCATGTGGTACTCCACTTGTCACTGTTCTGAAGTCTGATTTTGAGTCTGCTACTTTCACAGTGTGGGTTCTGTCAGTAAGCCAGTTGGCAACCCATCTTGTGACACAGGGATTTATACGTAGTTTAGCGAGTTTATCTATAATTCCAGAGTAGGGGATGGTGTTGAATGCCTTGGCGAGATCCAGATAGGCTGTGTGAACCACCTTACCCTCCTCTATGGCTTTGGTGACTGCTTCAAAGAAGTCTATCAGGTTTAGGAGACATGATCTGCCTTTTACAAACCTGAACTGTGTGGGGTCCAGAGTTTGGAGATCTCCAATGTCTTTGTTTATGAGTTCCATGATGATACGTTCCATGGCCTTGCAGACCAGGCTCGTCAGGCTAATGGGGCAGTAGTTCTCTGGGTCTGTCGTGGCTCCCCCTTTGTGGAGTGGCATAACCATCGCGGTGCGCCATTTAATGGGCACAAAGCCTGATGTGAGGCTATGACTGAACATGGTACTTAGGTGGGGTGCCAGTTCATTCTGTAGTTCATGTAGAAGGCAGCCTGGGATGTTGTCAGGTCCCATGGATGCTGTGTTCTTGGCTTTGAAGAGTGAGGTTTTTACCTGTGCAGCCGTTATTACAGGAATATTGCATTCTTCCGGTATAGAGATGGGCCCGTTAGGGGGTGAGAGGGGGGTAAAGTTAGCACTGAACCTATCTGCCAGGATGTTGGAATTATCAGTTGGTTTTGTATATTTAGTGCTATTGTGCTGTAACTCAGAGCAGATCTGAGTGTTGCCATTGAGATTCTTGACATAGCTATAGAATGCTTTGTGGTTGTATTTAGAATCAGAGGTGATTTTGTTTTCATAACTAGCTTTGGAGGATTTTATGAGGGAATCTCAGCTTCTTACTGAGGCTGACCAGGGGTTTCCTCCAATCATGGGATTTTACTTTTTTTTGCAGCAGTTTCTTTCTACTGTTGTAGAGTTTGTTTATGGCAGAAGACCACCAGATTGGCTTCCTTTTTTTGGAGGATAGCATCTTGGTTCTGTTAGAGATAGCACATTCCATGCACTCATGTAAGTGCTTATAAAGTGCATTTGTGTAGGATTCAGCAGTCGTACCTCTATTGTCCATCTCCATGGGTGTCGTGAAGTTTGACACTTCTGTCTTAAGAAACATGAAGTTGGCTTTGGAGAAATTTTTTACAGTTGTTTCCCTAATGGGGGATGGGGGCAGGATGTGGATGTCTAAGGTGATTAGCTTGTGGTCGGATCTGACCAACGAGGAATTGACCTCTGGTGTGGAACACCGGTTTCCCATGTTGATGATGACCAGATCTAGGATATTGCTGCCCCTTGTGGGGTGTGTGGATAAGCTGATCCAAGGCGTTGGAATCTATGAATTCCAGAAAAAGTTGAGCAAAAGAGTTGGTACATGAGTAGTTTTCCCATTTAATGGTGGGGTAGTTGAAATCACCCATTATTAGAGTGTTGGGTTGTACCCTAATATTTTCCAGTGTATCAAGAAAAGAGGAGTGGGAATCCTGGGGCATGGTGGTGGGTCTGTAGCAAGCTACAATCTGGATTGTGGTCTTGCCTAGAGTTAGGTGAACTTGGATAATCTCGGATGCATTATGCTGAGCAACTAGCTTGGAGGTGTGGATATCCTTAATGAATATGGACACACCTCCACCTTTAGTGTTTCGGTCCAGGTTAGGTGGCCAAAAGGTGTGGTATGAAATATAGCCTGGTAATGCAGGGGTGCTCTCTGGAGCTTTGAACCAGGTCTCTGTCACTGCACAGATGTCAATGTTCTCCATTTTAAGGAGTGCCTCGAGTGAGTGCATTTTAAGGTTTAGACTTTTAGCAGTGAGTAGCATTACCCTCAGATTTTGCTTGCTTGTACCTGTTACGGTGGTGAATTTGTCATTTAAACCTTGCCTAAAAAAGGCAGTATAGAGATGCCAAGAGCCTTTGCCACTATCCGGAATCCCAAGGGCGACAGGTGCAGGCCATCTCTGGCAAAGCATCGTGGTCTGTCAATCATGTCATCCCAGGCAGACAGATACTGGATTCCCTTAGAATAACACCAGAAGCTTAGCCAATTGTTGAAGTCAATCATTTTGTCCTTGTACTGTGGTATCATTCTGGGTGATGGCAGGATGCTACTGAGGGCTAGGGTCATACCTGCCTGGGTTACGACATCGGAGTGCTCCTCCATGTCTTTTTTCATGTAGTCCAGGGAGGTACGTCTCAGGTCATTCACACCAACATAGACAATGACAGAGTCATATTTGTACTTGTTGTGAGGTGACCTGAGTGCATGCATTATGTGGCAGATCCTGGCACCCGACAGGCAGCTGACACTAACTTTCTCCTTGTTTAGCCTGGTGAGTGGAACATCAGTGTGCCTAACTATAGAGTCACCTATGACTAGAGTGTTGGGTACATTATGTCTTATGGGCTGTAGTTGAGTGGCACACTGAGTTTGTGGGCTACATGTCATTTGGGTTGTGTTGGGGGGTGGAACTTGCTTGCATTTCTGCTTTGGACAGAGAGCCTCCGCAAATGTAGGTGTGTGTTTTGTGCTTCTATGTGTGTGTGTGTGTGTGTTTTGGTGGTGTAGGTTTTGAGGGACAATCTGATGAGTGTGGTGTGGTGCACGTGTTTACTTTCTCCTCTTGACTGTCTAGTCCAGTCTTCTGTGAAGAGAGCTTTGCTTCCAGTTTGGCTATATAAGTGTATATCTCACAGGTTGCAGTGTTGGGGGGTAGGAAGAGAGGGTTGTCTATGTACATGAGGCAATTGCTGCATTGCCCCAAGATGCCCAGATTCATCAGATAGACAGGAGAAAACACCGGGAGATGACCTTTAGACATGCCTGGATAGGTGCTTATTTATTAAGTGCTAAAAACTGTTTTCCTCTAGACAAGTGAGGAAAGTTGAGTGCTGTAGTAATTTGTAGCTTATTTAGTGCTAACAATGAGTTCTGAACAAGTGCTGTGCTCAAAGAAACAGATTTGAGTGCTAAAACTAAAAGCTGGCTAGTTGCAAGGGAAAATTTGAATAGCACACTTTATGGCGCCAGGAACAGTTTAACCGTAGCTAAGCGGGGGGGGGGAGGTTCAATAGCTTACAAACAGTCCTGGATACAGCAAATCAGTATCTGGACTAGACTTGTTACAGGAAAGGGGGGAAACAAGCTTAGAATTTTTTTTTCAGTAAAGTGGAAATGGAGAAAGCTGGAACAGAAGTTAATTCAAAGTTAGGAATCTGGGTTGGCCTTCAGAAATGTTCTCTGTTAGATTGACTGAACTAATGTCACAGATCAAATATACAGTATGGGCGGGCAACTGCAAAGCCACCAAGTATAAGTACAGGTACTAGCTGTAGCCACTAAATGAAAGTTTTAAACAGATTAAGGAGCAAGCAGACTCTAGAGAATGTTTTTAACTGCAAAAAGACTAGACTAGAACACAGAAACCTCAAAAAAATCATAAATTCACAGAAAAGCTCAGATAGAGCACTCACAGCGAAATAGTAAAAAAAAAGCTTTATAACAGTGCAAAATGTAGTAGATCAAATGTATAGCACAATTATAAGTGTCACAGAAGTGCAATTCAATGAAATAAGTGTAAGAAATAACTTATCCTGCTCTTGGAATCTTAAGGAATTTCTGCTTAGTTTCAGTAATGAATTACCATCCACAGCCTAATAAATACAAGCACAACCTTTTCCAGACACAGGGTTTATATACCAGTAAGGATGGAAGTGTTAGAAGATCAAATTACTACTCTGTTGTATTAGCCCCTGCTATTATCCAATCACTCATACTACAGAAGATCAGGAAACCCTGTTACTCTCAATAATAATGAAGACAGACTATCAGCAGAAAATGGCTACCAGAAACACAGGAAACTCAACAAACAAAACTACCAGGCATGGACAACAGCAGGCCTGTATCAAGATTATGCCACCTGAGCAGAACATAGAAACCTCACTTTAAATGCATAGAAAGAGCACTCACAAATAAAAAATACAAGTCTAAGCGTGAAAAAGCAGTTTACAATTTAGTAATTAAATAAAAATGCAATTGTAGTAAATGCACACTATTACAGGTACTAGCTGTAGCCACTAAATGAAAGTTTTAAACAGAGCAAGGAGCAAGCAGACTCTAGAGAATGCTTTTAACTGCAAACAGACTAGGCTAGAACACAGAAACCTCAAAAAAATCAAAAATGCACAGAAAAGCTCAGATAGAGCACTCACAAACATAAAATGCAACTCTCAGTATGAAAAAGCAGTTTACAGTTAAGTAATTCAGTAAATATGCAATTAGAGTAATGAAACAGTATCTAGCAATGAAATATAGCACAATTATAAGCTTCACAGAACTGCAATTAAAAGAAATAAGTGTAAAAATAACTTATCCTGCTCTTGGAATCTTAAGGAATTTCTGCTTAGTTTCAATAATGAATTACCATCCACAGCCTGATAAATATAAGCACAACCTTTTCCAGACACAGGGTTTATATACCAGTAAGGATGGAAGAGTTAGAAGATCAAATTACTACTCAGTCCTATTAGACCCTGCTATTACCCAATCACTCGTACTACAGAAGGTCAGGAAACCCTGTTACTCTCAATAATAATGAAGACAGACTATCAGCAGAAAATGGCTGCCAGAATCACAAGAAATGCAACAAACAAAACTACCAGGCCTGAACAACAGCAGGCCTGTATCAAGATTATGCCACCTGAGCAGAACACAGAAACCTCACTTTAAATGCATAGAAAGAGCACTCACAAAGAGAAAATACAAGTCTCAGTATGAAAAAGTAATTTACAATTGAGTAATTAAATAAAAATGCAATTATAGTAAATGCACACTATTGCAGGTACTAGCTGTAGACACTAAATGAAAGTTAAAGTTTTAAACAGATCAAGGAGCAAGCAAACTCTAGATAATGCTTTTAACTGCAAACAGACTAGGCTAGAACACAGAAACCTCAAAAAAAAAATCAGAAATGCACAGAAAAGCTCGGATAGAGCACTCACAAACAGAAAATACAACTCTCGGTATGAAAAAGCAGTATACAGTTAAGTAATTCAGTAAATATGCAATTAGAGTAATGAAACAGTTTCTAGCAATGAAAAATACCATTAAAACAGTATAAAACAGTACATAAATGCAGTAAAGCAGTAAAAAAAGCTTTATAACAGTGCAAAATGTAGTATATCAACTGTATAGCACAATTATAACATTCACAGAAGTGCAATTCAATGAAATAAGTGCAAGAAATAACTTATCCTGCTCTTGGAATCTTAAGGAATTTCTGCTTAGTTTCAGTAATGAATTACCATCCACAGCCTGATAAATACAAGCACAACCTTTTCTAGACACAGGGTTTATATACCAGTAAGGATGGAAGAGTTAGAAGATCAAATTAATACTCAATCCTATTAGCCCCTGCTATTACTCAAACACCAGTACTACAGAAGGTCAAGAAGCCCTGTTACTCTCAATAATAATGAAGACAGACTATCAGCAGAAAATGGCTGCCAGAAACACAGGAAACTCAACAAACAAAACTACCAGGCATGGAAAACAGCAGGTCTCTATCAAGATTATGTCACCTGAGCAGAACACAGAAACCTCACTTTAAATGCATAGAAAGAGCACTCACAAAGAGAAAATACAAGTTTCAGTATGAAAAAGCAGTTTACAATTTAGTAATTAAATAAAAATGCAGTTATAGTAATGCACACTATTACAGGTACTAGCTATAGCCACTAAATGAAAGTTTTAAAACAGATCAAGGAGCAAGCAGACCCTAGAGAATGCTTTTAACTGCAAAGAGACTAGACTAGAGCACAGAAACCTTAAACAAATCAAACATGCACAGAAAAGCTCGGATACAGCACTCACAAACAGAAAATACAACTCTCAGTATGAAAAGGCAGTTTACAGTTAAGTAATTCAGTAAACATGCAATTAAAGTAATGAAACAGTATCTAGCAATGTAAAATACAGTTAAAACAGTACATAAATGCAGTGAAACAGTAAAAAAAGCTTTATAACAGTGCAACATGTAGTAGATTGACTGTATAGTACAATTATAAGCGTCACAGAAGTGCAATTCAATGAAATAAGTGTAAGAAATAACTTATCCTGCTCTTGGAATCTTAAGGAATTTCTGCTTAGTTTCAGTAATGAATTAACATTCACAACCTGATAAATACAAACTCCAGAAAAAAAAGTGCATTTGTATACAGGGGAGTCAAATAAGAATTAAAATATGAAATACATCTCACTCACACGTCAGATAGCCAGCATTCTTTTCAATTGGCAATGCCTGCAATTCAGGGAATATAATACCAAAAAATAAAAGCACTCTGCTCAAAGATACCTCCAACTTCTTCAAGGCCACACTCAACTACTAGTTATTTAATTCTTTTATAAGAGTGACCTTATACACATTTTGCTTCAGCCTCCCCCATAAGTCTAATCTTAGAAGCTGCAGTCCTACCAAGCAATACTAATTACTAGTATTAATTAGCATTAGCACTAATTAGTATTACTGATAGGTATAAAGATGTTAGGACACTATTTCTGTTTTCAAATACAGTTGATGATAAAGGAAATAATTTAGCAGACATTAGGTTTATGTTTGTAGTACATGTGACTGGATACTGCTTGACTGGCAAAAAAAACAGACTATATGAATGAGAACATGCAGTAAAATAGCACTTGCAGACATTTTGTTTAGCATCAGAGCACATCAATGTCCCTGCTGTACAAAAGAGATATGTCATAAGCAAAGTGGTCCATTTTGCGCAGCTGTATTGTCCAACAAAAACACTGCTGTAATGGCCCCAGAAAATACATCTAACTACTAACTGCATTAGCCTACTGAAAAGAGATGGCAAAATATTACATCAAAGTATTTTTATATACAGGTAATATTAATCACATTTTTACTTATTGTTATTGTTAATACTCACTTGAGTGTAGCCTCCTTAAAGAAATGTGTTTTTCTAGCCTTCTTCGTAGTTTCATTTCTCCACCAAATTTGCCAACTGTGCCATCATCTACAAGTATGAAGTGGGAATGTCGGATATTGAGACTGGTCAGCTTACTGAGGGGACTGCCCAAAGTCTGATAAGGACAAACCACCTGGAAATTAAAAATGCAAAACAAAAAATGTGAAAAGTTACAAAAGCAGAAAGTAAACTAAAACACTGTAGAGAATTTAAGAAACATATCAAACAACACATACAAGCTGAAATTTACAAATGAGGAGATGATATTCATGTTTTAAACTGGGGTATTCCTGAGATGACGAAAAATGAAAAAAACAACTTATTAAATTATTTTAAAGAAGACCTTTAGAATACAATAAAATTCACTATAGTTGTTATAGGTTTAAACACACATTTATAACTTAGCTTTGTCATGTGGAATTTTTTGTTTTATTTTAATTTCATTCATTTGTTGAGTGGGTAAACCCATTGGACGCATGTCCCTTTTCAAAGGTGACCCAGGAGCACTGTCTGGTTAACTGACTTGCTCAGAGACACAAATGGAAGTGGAAAGAATCAAACCACATACCCTGGGCTACACCAAGCAGCTTGTTAACAGGTCAGCACCTTATTCATCTGACCTGCCTACCAGACAAGTGCATATGTACATAGAAAGCAATGAAGAAGTCAGTGGAAGAAACTGTATGGTTTGTTAAGCCTAGCCAAGTGCTGCAGCTGACACCTAAGCAACTACTACTATTTCTAGCCTTGCCCTATCCCTTCAGTTCTTTATCCTAGGCATCCTTAGATCTTTCTGATGACTTACAGTGCACTAATATCTCAGCAATGTTTCTGAAAGCCTAAACAGCTTCTGCCTAAAGAAATCTTCACTCAAGTTTAGCTTCAGTTATAGCCCTATCAACTGCAACCCTTGTCTACTTAATTGTACTTCCGTATGTCTGTCAGCTTTAACTATCCTCTTTAACTTCTTAAGTGATACAGACAAAAATCAAGCCAAATTATTTTGCCCTTTTCATGCATCTCTTCTTTCTAATGAACACATGCCCAGTTGTCTAACACACTAATTTAGAATGACCTGCACTTACCGTCAAAAAGAAATGTGACTAAGTATATGTATATAAGGCAGATCACGATTTAGAAAACCTGGATCTCTCAGCATTAGCAGAGTGCAGATCTGTGTGTAATATTCTGGAACAGGTCACTTAACACAGTTTTTTGAAATCTGTTCCCTGGTGTAAGTCTGATTTATAGATAAGCCTTAAATTGAAGTAAGGCACCTACACCAAGATCAAGCATTTTGGAATCTGGTCCCCAGTGTAAGTCTGATTTATAGACAGGCCTTGCCCTGGAGTAAGTCACACCAAGAGCAAGTCTTTTGGAATCTAGGCAGATTTACATTGGAATAAGTCACTTACGCTGACAGCAAGTCTTTTGGAATCTAGCTACACAGGAAGTACACTACAGGAATACAATTCAATCTGCGTATACAACAAAATAACATTTGTTAATTTTTGCTTTGTAAACTGGTTAATTTTAAACCATTTTCAGCCATCATAACACTGTATATATGTGAGCATCTCAAAACATTAAAAAAAAAACAGATGAATAATACCACCAATCTTCCAAGAAGGGAGGGCCCTAGACTTTTTTATGAGCTGTTGTAAGAAAGGGCACTGTGGACTGTTCTTGCTGGATTGAAGCCAAGTAGTGCTATGGTAATTGGAAAGGATATACAACATGTTGTCTTCAGCTCCAGTTTTTCAATCGCATTGACTGGATAATAAACCTATATCCTGCGACTGTCCCTGTAGTACCTCACTTGATTGATTTATTCTAACTGAATTGTTTAAGTTCTCCTGTAGGTTGATTCTTGTTACAGAATTTGGTATTTCCATCCAACTGAAAATGAAAATCATACCTAATGCCATGATGGGTTGGCAGTTAGCACAGAACATTACGGTGGGAATGAACCAGGCCAACTCTCAAAAGGAGCCCAGCACTGGAGTTAGGTGAACAAAGAAGAGCTGCTGTTTCTCATCTGAACCGGCCATGGAAAAGATTCTGAACAAAGACAAGCTGAGGTCTTATATTCCTTACTGCCTGCCTAAGATGATTAAAATGTCAGTTTTCTTTCTCCATTAAAAATAAACTTGGAATTTAAGTAAGATTTGTTTGTAATGCATGCTTTTGTTTACTGAGAAAATGTACTGCATGTGGAGTTTTGATGTAGAGGAGTAAGGGCACCACAGTTACGGACACCAAAAATACGAACAGTGAAAACAGAGCATAGAAAAAATATAATCAAGATATTACTAGGGCTGCAGCACAGATCAGAGAATGGTCTGTGACACAACCTAAACCAGGTATTTGTTAAGATCAGCCAAGTGCCTACAGAAAACACCAGCAAAGGATCTTGAAATGATACCAAAGCTTTCCTTAAAAAAAAAAAGCTTAGCATGTGAGATGTACTCAAAATTAAAGATACTTACACCCAGGAGGAAAGCACTGTGTTTACCTGCCAAAAAGCAGTGCTGTCTCCAACTTTTCTTAACTTAAGAGCAGACACATCGGTAAGCAGAGACAGAGTAACCCTATGAAAGCTGGCTCACAGATTTTAATGAATACTATACATGACTCGGTGGATCAGCAGCAAAAACATTCAAAGAAAGAAAAATTACAATGAGATGGAAGAAAAACAGTCCAATATTACAACCCCTCCACATTAAATATGATTTTGTAGAATGGGGAAAGCAAAACAGAGATAAAAAAGGAGTTCAAAAATAAAATGTTTACTCCATTACAGTTTCATTGAATATTCTTCTGCACCCTAAAACAACAAAAAACTTTTAAAAGATATAAAAGAATGAAGTTATCAGTAACAGAGTAGTTTGGTGGAATCAGACCAATAGGTAAAAGAAAATGCAGATGAAATTAAAGTGCCGCAAGAAAATTAAAGAAAAGAAAGCTCTGATAGCACAAACAGCTAAGTCATAATAGAGCTAGGAGAAGCAATAAAGAGAGCGTGAACAGTAAACTGACAGCTTAGACACAGAAGCTAAGTTTACAGATTATGAAAAGAATAATTATAACAGCCCTATAGAAGCAATATATCTAGAAACTGAGCTAGACTAGAAGTCTGAAAGAGATGAAGATGGGATTACAAAAATGTTTAATAACATAAAAGATGTCCAGCACAATAGCTGCAGTTTGTGGCTTTCAAATATGAGAAGCAGACTGGTATAAAACATGAGAAATCCCTGTATTGAAATATAAACCCTGCTGTGATGGCTCTTGTTGCCAACCAGTAACTCTAGCAAACATACCAACAATCCCATCAGCACCAGCATGATTGAAAAATGATGACTGAAAACTCATGTATTTAATCACACAACCACTAAATAAGGAGATTATATAGAGATCTTAATCTCTCTCCCAAGTTTCAAGTGGCACTTGCATTCAAAGTACAGAGATGGGATCCTTACAAAGAACAATGGTTAGAAAGAGGGGAGCAGTCAGAAACTGGAAAAAATAAAAGCTATGTATTCACTATTACTATGCATCTGTGTTACCCATTTTCATTCCTCCTCAACATATGGGTTTGGATCTAGTCTTCAGATCCAGCTCAGTCACTTTCCATAGATTCTAGGATCTGACTCTCCAGCTCCTCCCTTACCCATAATGGCCCTCACCATTGTGTTACCTCAGACTGAGTTTGCTGCTATTATACAATATCATAACAAGGTATCTTAACATTGATATGACAGACAAGTGATAGCTGAAAAATCAGGAGCTCAAACAGGAAACATGGTTCCTATCAACAATTCCATTAGGTCTCTCTCAAAGACATGGATATGGGGAATGTAGGAGGGAAGCTGAGGAAGAACGAAAATGGACAACACACATGAATAGTTATGGTGAGTACATAACTTTTATATCTGATGTCATTTTTATTCATTCATCAATGAATGGGACAGAGTCCTCAACTATGCTAACCTTGGGTGGCCCTCATGGAAGGATGTTCCAGAGAACCACAGAACCAAATGTAGCTCTGTTTCTGGAGATGATGTCCAATTTGTAATGAACAATTAAAGTATGAGCATTAGACCATGTGGCAGTTGCACAAATGTCCTCAATGGAGGCTCTAGCCTAAAAGGCAGCTGATATAGCTATTGACCTAGTTGAGTGTGATTTTGGTTGTCTTGGTAGGGTTAGCCCTCTCAAGAAATAAACATTGGAAATACAATTTGTTATCCATTTAGCTACTGCAGTTTTTGAGACTGGTCTTCCCATCTTACTGCTAGAAAAGGAGACAAACAATTGATCAGTTTTCCTAAATTCCTTAGTCCTGAAAAGGTAAAAGTGAAGTTGCCTATATACGTCTAAAAGATGAAGGGTACATTCTCCTTAATTGTTAAATTTGGGAAAGAAAACTGGTAAACTGATCACTTGGTTGATGTTTAATTCAGAGGCAACTTTTGGTAGAAAGGAAGGATTAGTGAGTAAAGTAACGCTATCTTTGTGAAAAATCAAATACGATGGTTTCAAAGAGAGTGCTTGGAGTTCAGATACTCATCTTGCTGAAGTTATGGCCACCAGAAAGACTGTAAGGTCTACTTTAGCTGAAGGTTCAAAATATGAATGCACCAAAGTCTGTAATTCCAAAGTCAGGTCCCAAGGTGGAGCGGAGTTCCAAATTGGAAGTCTAAGTAAAAAGGTACCTTTAAGAAAGGCCTTACATAACTTAGATGAAGTTAAAGGAGAAAACAAAGTTATGTACTCACCATAACGTTCCATGTGTGTTGTCCATCTTGCCTTCATTTTTAACTGGTTGGGTTTGGAACCGATCCTCGGTTCCAACTCGGCCTTATACAAAAGCTTGAGGTCTTCTACTAGCTCGTGGCTGAAAACCCTATCCCATCATACCCTAGGAAAGCTCCCCAGCTCTTGTTTGCTGATATAACAATAGGTACCAAATAAAAAAACTATGGAATACCTAATGGAACTGAAGAAGGCTGGAGCACATTAATTACCAATTGTATCCGCTGGGTCCTCCAGGAGCCCAAGGCTGGGGGAAGGAGGGTGGGATGTAAGAATGAAGGTGAGATGGACAACACACATGGAACATTATGGTGAGTAAATAATTTCTTTATGTGATGTTGTCCTATCTCGCCCTTCATTCTTAACTGGTTGGGACAGTGTCCCTAGCACCATCTTTCTTGGGTGGCTCACGGGATAATATTCTTCAGAACAGTGGACCCAAAAGAGGCCCTGTTCCTGGAGGCCAAATCTACTTTGTAATGAGTGATAAAGGTATGAGGCCTTGCCCATGTTGCTGCAGCAGAAATGATGTCAACTGGTAGTCTAGCCCGAAAGGCAGAAGAGGTTGCTATGGCTCTTGTAGAATGACATTTTATTTTATAGGAGAGTTCATTGTTTTGAGATTTGTAAGTAAAGGTAATACAATCTGACAGCCATTTTGAAAGTGTGTCTTTAGACACAGGAGCACCTTTCTTAGAGTCTGAAAAGGATACAAATAATTGGTCAGATTTTCTGAAGTCCTTTGTCCTATGTAAGTAGAAATGTAATTGTCTATGTGCATCTAGTTGGCGTAGCGTATATTCTGCCTTACTGCCATAGTTGGGGAAAAAACTGGTAGTTCTATGGATTGATTCAAATTAGACTCTGAGCATACTTTGGGTAGGAAGGATGGATTCGTTCTTAGGGATACTCTATCTTTTGTGGAATAGCATGTAGAGGGCCTTTACAGATAATGCTAGCAGTGCCAAAACTCTTCTAGCAGAAATGATGGCTATCAAAAGAATCGTCTTCCAAGTCCAATATTTTAGATCACAGGATGGTGCAGGTTCAAGTGGGGGAGAGAATCAAACAAAATTCAGGTCCCATGGTGCTGGAGGGGCTTTAATGGGTGGTCTTAATAAACTAGTGCCCTTAAGAAAAGCCTTGCAAAGTCTGTGGGACATCAAAGTCAGTCCCGACTCATCTATATGGGAATTCGATATCGCTGCAAACTGAACCCTAATAGTAGCTGCAGCTGTGCCCTCATTAAATAACTTTGCCAAGAATTCAAGAATGGTGGCTACAGCGGCAAAGAAGGGGTCAATGTGGTTTTCCAAGGCCCAAGAATAAAATCTCTTCCAGTTGCTCATATATAATTTTTCTCTTTGAAGCCTTATGAGATGAAATCAGGTTATGCTTCACTGATGGAGAAAGATTAGGGAGCCTGGCTATGTTTGGGATCGGAGCAGCCAAGCTGTCAATTTGAGGGTCTGCAGGGCAGGGAGGGGTGAAGCATCCCTGATGCATGGGTCAGAAGGTCTGGAACTGGGTCCAGAATTCACAGCTCCTCCTAAAGATGAGGCCAAAGAAAGGGGAACCAGATTTGAAAAGACCAGTAAGGGGTGACGAGTATCAAATTCCATCCCAAGGAACTGGCTTTCTGAAGAACTTTGGATATCAACAGAAAGGGAGGGAAGGTGTACAGGAGACCCGAGGGCCAGTCGTGTGCAAGTGCATCTCTTGGTGACTCCCCCAGAGGGGGGAATAAGGGCAAGATAGCTGCTGCAGTTGGCATTCATGGATGTGGCAAAAAGGTTGCAGCAAGGCTGGCCCCATTTGTGGAAAATCTTTCCCGCTACTTCTTGTTTTAGGGACCACTCATGAGGCATTAGAATCACTCTGCTGAATTTGTCTGCTATCACAGTGGATTTCCCTGGGATGTGCATTGCTGTCAGAAAGCATTCGGAGGAAGTCACCCACTGCCATACTCTCAGGGCCTCCAGACAAAGGGTGTAAGACCTGGTTCCTCCTTATTTGTTTATGTACCACACAACCAACAAGTTGTCTGTCTGTTTTGCAATAGTTCCTAGTGGAAGCGAGTCTTGGAATGCTTGCAACTCTAGAAGCACATCTCTCATCTCTAGGATATTGATGTGCAAATGGGCCTCATGATCCTGCCAAGTCCCTTGGACTGTCCTTCTCAGGTAATGCCCCCCCCCCCCCAATCTGGGAAGCGTCTGTGGTCACTGTGGCTAAAGGCTGTGGAAGAACAAAGGGTCGACCTAATGTCACTTGAATGGATTGAAGTCACCAACAAAGATCCTTCTTGAAAGATTCTGTTATAATAATTTGGTGGGACATGGGTAGTTCCTGCATGGACCATTGCATGAAAAGTAACCACTGAATTCTCACATGCAGACATGCTAATGGAATTAGGGTTTTTGCTGCTGTCATGGCTCCTAAGACTTTCTGTACTGTTTTTGCTTGTAAATTTTTCTTGGAAAGTAGAGTTAGGACCTGACGTCATAGAATTTGCACACTTTCGGGAGGAAGTTATGCCATCATGTTTATTGTATCTAGTTCTACTCCTATAAAAATGATAAGCTGTGATGGCAACAAGGCAGATTTTTCATAGTTTATTGTGATTCCTAGGTGAGAGCAGAGCTGTAAAGTGGTGTCTCTTGCTTTTCTTAGTAGATGCTCAGTGGTGGTGGTTAGGAGCCAGTCGTCCAGGTATGGAAATACTCGGAATCCTAGACGTCTCAAGTGAGCAGTGACTACTGCCATACACTTGGTGAACACTCTGGAGTCTGTAGTGAGACCAAAGTGCAGAGGTCAAAACTGGTAGTTACTGGCTTCCAGTTAAAAGTGCAAATGTCTCCTGAATCGCCTGTCCATTTTTATGTGGAAGTACGCATCCTGGAGATGTGCTGAGCACATCCAATCATTTTGTCCCTGAAATGGGAGTATCAGCTGCAGTGATACCATCCATAACTTTGATTTTTTTACTGATTTGTTTAATTTGCTGAGATCCAGGATGGTTTTCCAGTCCCCTGCTTTCTTTGGAATTAAAAAGAACCTTGAGTAAGTTCCAGATCCTATTTGGTCTGCGGGGACTGTCTAGATGACTCTTTTTTTCTAGCAACGTTTCTATTTCTAGAGTTGCCTGTTCCCTTTGACTGGGTGGAATGTCCAGGATTTTTTTTATGCTTGGGACAGGGAAAGAAAAGGGTATGGTGTAACCTCTGGATGTGATGCTTTGTACCCACTTGTCTTTAGTTATTATTAGCCAGGCTTCTGGGTACAAAGGTAAGCAACCCCCGACTGCCTCCAGAGATGGACAGATGATCCTCCTTTCAGGAGTGCTGAAAGAGCTTGCCAAGGAAGGATTCCTTGTCACCCTGATTTTGCGGACCCCCTCTGCTGCGTGGCCAGTGTCTTCCATTAGTGCTTCCCCCTCTTCCCCAGGGGGAAGAATCACCAGGTGTGTCCTGAAACACTCTCTGGGATTTTCAGAACCACATTTTTCCTCCCTTTTTACCTTTTGGATAAGGTCTGGAAGGTAGGGAAAATGGATTCCTATGGCAGAAAGTGTTCTCCCTTCCTGTTCACATCTGGTTAGTGTGTCTTTGACTTTTGGAAGGATGAGCCATCGAAAGGGGCATTTACAAAAGAAGATTTAAAGGGCTCTGCAAAGTCACATAAGCACATCCAGGAATGTCTCCTTAAGGAAATTCCTGAACCCGCTACCCTACTCGCTCCATCTGCTGCATATGAAATGAGTCTCATGGAGGAGTTGACCACTGAATTTAAGGTGGAAAGTTGAGAGGAAACATTCTCTGATACCCCTTCAGCTACTGAACCTTGGAGAGTATCTCCTAGCTCCTTCAGGAGATCTCTGTGAAGTCTGGTAAAGTGGGTGAGATAATTCAGCGATCTGAGTGCAAAGGTTGCTGAAGAAAACATTCACCTTCTGTATCTGTCCATCATACCAGACTCATTGTTTGTGGGATGGACAGAAGAGGACATCTCTGCGAGTTCCTTCTTGGTGGCTACCGCCACCACCATAGCATCTGCTGGGACACTCTTTGTAAGAAAACTCTTATCTGTAGGGGATGTTATGAATTTGTCTGGCCTCCAAGGAACAGGCACCACTGAGTCTGGAGACTCCCATGCCTTTCGACAAACTAGGTCCATCAGTTTGTCAAAAAGCAGAGACACCCAAGTGGCAGAAGGGAGAGACCCAAAAGCCTTCAGGTATAGAGACTCCTCCTCAGAAGGGTTGATGGGCTTCCAGCCGCCTTTCTGTCTAAGTATTTCCAGGATGTCTGTGAAAGAGATATCCTCAGAGGGTGACCGTGGGGACCCTTCTGACTCATCAAGGTCTGTATTGGATGTGATGGACTCCTCTGGGGAGTCTAAATGCTTCCTCTTGCAAAGTCTCTTATGAGGGACCTCTTCAGAAGGGCATTCTAGACCGGTTTCGGACGATAGGGGTTCACCCAATGGGGCATCCTGAGGCCTAGGTTCTCCATGTCTTTGTGGATGGAGTGGTGTCGAGATAGACACTGGTGCCTTAAGGGGAAGAATGTCCAGACCTGAGAGTGGACCTGTCTGTGGAGACAGTACTCTCCTCATCACCTCGAACACCTGCATCCCCTGATCTGAAGAAATGGCTCCGAAGAACCAGAGGGCATCCCCAGAACCAAGGGGGTTGACTCCAAGGCAGATGTAGGAGGCAAGCTCACCCGTGCTGAAGCCCCAACAGGCAAGTTTGGATTCAACAACTATCCGATCAAACTCTCCTCCCTGGACTCAACCGGAGAGCGTCGGCTCCTAGACTCCTCGAATTCAGATAGAACCGAGGACATTACAGCAGAATTCAGACCCAAAGATCCTGGGACAGGTCTTGGTTCTGAAGGTTCCACTACTATCAGTTCTAGACATTCTGGCTCCAAAGTCTGAGATCAGATCAGGGGAGGAATCAATGGTGAAAGGGTAGACTTGGTCCATTCTGAAGCCCTCTGGGTTGGATCTGGCAACAGTCTGGTGAGCGCCAGTGTCCTTAATAGCCTGCGCACCACACAATCCACATCATCATCAGAAAGGCTCCTGGAGGATCGAGAAGAGGGGGGAGGAGGAGATCTAGTAGGCTGTAGTAAAGGAGATCTCAAGGTGGGAGAAACCGGTTTCAATTATGGGGACCGGCTCCACAAGTGAATTTCCATTGGCTCCGAAACAGAAGGAGCCAAGGTAGTAGGTTTTTCAGGCCCGACAGCCTTTGGGTCCAGAGATGAAAATTTGGACAACTTTTTTAATGGCTCCGATTGCAAACTTGAAGAAGATGACCTTTTCCCCAACTTATCAGATTTTGGAGAAGGGGATTTGGCCAATTTTGAAGTGCCCTGACCTTCCTCAATCACTTCAGCAAAGGGGGTCTTCAACAAACCTCTCAATATAAGTTTATTTTTTCTTTCAAGCAGAACTCTATGGCTGAATGAGTGACAGATGGAGCATGACTCCTGCAAGTGAACTGCTCCAAAACAGTACACACAAATGGTGTGACCATCAGTCAGCAACATTTTCTGACTACATTTCACACATTTCTTGAACCCAGAGAGTTTAGTTTCCTTCTGATCCTTAGACATATTAACTGTGAATAACAACAAGAGCTAATAACTTCAGAAAAAATATATACTTATACTAGCACTACTTTTTTTAAAACCACAACAATAACAGTAATAAAATACACAAAAGCACTCAGGGAAAAGAGCCCTCTAATTAAAATGGGCAAAGGCAGTTCTCTAAGTTAAACAAATCTGTCAAGGAGAGGTAGGAAAGGGAATGCCCTCTAACTAAAATGGGCTTTAGAGCTGGGATAGGAAAAAAAGGCCTTACGAGAAAAAATTACAGCCCAAAAGAAACAATAACGCAAAGGAAAAACGGAAATACACACAATTCACTCGGAAATATTAATTATAAAAGAATGTTTGGAAAACGCTATAAAATCTGACAAGAATATAGTAATAAAAAATTTAACTTAGCCAAAGCCAGTAGGAAAGCACCCAATTTTGTTTAGCAGCAAATGAGATCTGGGGAGCTTTCCTAGGGCACGATAGGGTTTTCAGCCATGAGCTAGTAGAAGACCTCGAGCTTTTGTATAAGGCTGAGTCAGAATCGAGGGATGGTTCCAAACCCAACCAGTTAAGAATGAAGGTGAGATAGGACAACATCACATGCATTATTTCCCACTTTGAAAGATGGAGGCAATGAAATCTAAAACAGTAAGGAGTGGAGCAGTGAAAGGATCCAACTCTGTCTGATGAACCCAAAAGGAAAACCTCTTCCATTTACTCTTATAAATCTTCCAAGTCGAAGGTTTGTGAGATGAAAATAGAATATGGCAAACTGGGGAGGAAAGTCTGGAATATCTAGCCATCACTGGATTTAGAGGAACCATGCGGTCAACTTGAGGCCTGCAATTCCAAATGAATCATCCCTGATGGGTGTGACAGACGATCTGGGCTGGGATCCAGTGTCCAAGAAGGACATACTAGGTGAGACCATAGGAAGAGAAACTATACTTGCTGAGGCCAGTAGGGGGCAATGAGGATTACTTAGCTCCTCAACTGGAGTGGTTTCTGAAGAAACTTGGAGATTAGAGGCAGGGAAGGGTAAGCATAAAGAAAACCATAGGGCCAAACGTGGACTACAGCATCTCTTGGTGAATGTCCCTGAGGGGGAATTAGGGCAAAAATATGCTGCATTTGTTGTTTAGGGGAGAGGTGAATATAATGCAGCATGGCTGACCCCATTTGTGGAAGATCATATTTGCCACTGAGTGACTGACAGACTACTCATGAGGCATCAGGATGGTCCTGCTGAGCTTGTCCTCTAAGATGGTGGACTTCCCCAGTATGTGTGCCACTACAAGAAAGTGGCTGGAGGAGACTGCCCACTGCCAAACTCTCATAACTTCTTGGCAAAGAGAGTAAGATCTGGTTCCCCCTTGCTTGTTAATGTACCAGACTACTGACATATTGTCCATTTGAATAGCAATAATTCCTAGCAGAAGAGTTCTGAAGGGCCTGCAATGCTAGAAGCACCACTTTCATCTCCAGGACATTTATATGCAAAATGGTCTCTTATGGGGGAACACATGCCTTGAAGGTCCATCCCAAGTAATGCCGCCTCCACTCCAACTGGGAGGCATCTGTGGTCAACATGGCATTTGGGGGAGGAAGAATAAATGGACATCCTTGACAAATTTCTTCGGAGTGTATCCAGAACAGCAGGGATTTTTTTGCAGACCTGAGATAATTTTATCGGATGTCATAAGGGATGTCTATGAAAAGTCCATTTCACTGCTAGAGTCAATTGAAGAATTCTCATATGAAGAGGAGCAGGTGAGTAGTGCAGCTGCCATCGACTCTGGGATTTTGAGCACCATTTTTGCTGGGAGAGAAGTATGAGCAAAAACCTGTCTGACATGCAATTTCAAAGTAATAACTCTGTTTTGAGACAGAAGAGCTAGAAGACTGACTGTATCTAGACGAGCCCCTATAAACTCCAAGACTTGAACTGGCTGAAGTTGTGACTAGGTCAGATTGATCATAATTCCCAGGGAGTGAGATAACTGGAGTAAGCAATCCCTGGCTCTTCCCAGAAGATGCCTGGTTGGTGCGGTAAGGAGCCAGTCATCGAAGTAAGGAAATACTCTGAATTACAGCAGTCTTAGATGAGCTGCTACCACTGCCATGCATTTGTTGAACTGGCTCCTAGCTGGTATCTTCAAGAGCACCTGTTCATTTTGATGTAACAGTGCATCTAGAAGATCGATAGAGCACATCTAGTCATCCTTCTGTAGGAGAGGCAGAATGGACTGAACCGTGACCATCTGGAATTTGGAATACTTTACAAACTGGTTTAGATAACTGAGATCCAAAATGGGTCACAGGTCCACTGTTTTCTTTGACACTAAAAAGATCCTGGAGTAAATTCCAGATCCTCCTTGGTCTGGGAGAACGTCTTGGATGACTTTTTTTGTCCAACAGCTTTTAAACCTCTAAACCTGCTAGCTCCCACTGACTGGGTGGAACATCAGGGAGACATTTTCTTTTCCTTTGGAGAACTTGCAAAAAGAGAATGGAATATCCTCTGGGTATGATTCTTTGCATCCATGAGTCTTTTGTGATGGTTATCCAGGCTTTTAGGTGCAAGGACAAGCACCCCCCAACTATCTCCAGAGAAGGACAGTCGAACAACCTTTCAGAGCACTGAAAGGAACTGTTCAAGAAGGAATATCAAGACCCTTTATTCTGCAGATGCCCTATGCCTCATTGGCGGCATCTTCTATTGTAGCTATTTCCTCCTCTGCCTCTGGGGGAAAAGTCTCCACATGACTCTTGGAAAGGTCCTTGAGATTTTCAAAACCTTTTTACCACTACTTTGATTCCTAGGAAAAAGGTCTCTGTGAGGTAGAAAAGTGGATTCCCACAGCAGACAAAGTCTTTCCATCTTGCTGACTGGGGAAAAGTGTCTCTTTAATGGTTGGCCCAGACAAAGATCCAACAAAAGGAGCATTGATGAATGACACCTGGAAGGGCTCAGCAAAATCATACAACTGCATCCAGGCATGTCTCCTAATGGCTATGCCTGAACTAGTCGCCCATGAGGAACCTTCATCTGCGTGCACGATTAGCCACATGGACGCATTTGTAGTGGATTGCAGGGTGGTCATTTGTGAGGAAAAAGGCTTTTGTTCCTCTATGGACATGGACCCATGGGTAGAGTTAGAAAGTTCCTTAACTAAGTCCCTCTGTAACCTAGTAAAATGTGCCAGGTAATTCAGCGACTGTAAGGCAAAGGTTGCTGAAGCACCCACTCACTTTCCAAACCTGCCCAATGCTCTAAACTCCCTATTAGGGGGATGAACAGTGGAGCTTTTTTCAGCCAGTTCCTTTTGGTGGCTGCTGCAACAACCATGGCATCTAAAAGGATTACTTTTGTCCAGTGTTGTCTGTCAGAGGGGGCACTCATAATTTTGTCTGGAGATCGGTTCCATGGAGTCCGGTTCCTTCCATGCTCTGTGAGAGACAAGGTCTATAAGTTCATCGGCAGGGTGGGTAAACCAAGATGTAGATGGTCCAGACCTGAAGACTTCCAAAAACACTGATTCCTCCTGGGAAGGGGTTTGGGAAGACCAACCACCATCCTGGCGAAGGATCTCTAAGGTGTTTCCCAGTTAAACATACCGAGATGGAGATCTGTGGGACCTGCCCCTTCATCAAAATCGGTGTCTTGTATGAGTTATTCCTGCAGGGAATCCAAGTATCTCCTCCTGCATGACCTATTCCAAGGAAACCCTTCAGAGGGGTGTTCTGCAGAGGTGTTGGAAGAAACAGGGAGTTCCCTAGTGGGAACTGCTTGGAAGCATATATGAGCTGGCTGATCCTGAGATGTAGGATGAGTAGACTCAGACACATGACCTGAAGAAGGAACAAGGATTGGATCCGAAGGATCAAGAGTCTAAACAGCTCTGGAGTGAGAAAATCCATCTCCACCACCTCTAAGGTGGAAGGACAAGGATATGCTGAGGACAATCCGACCAAATCCAAGATTCTCGGCACAGATGATCCATGACTCTCCCCAACTCTCTGTTCTGAGGGAGGAGTGGGAGCAAGGCTGTTCAACATTGAAGCCCCAGGAGAAAGCAAAGGCTCTGAAAACTTTGAAGTTGAAGTCACCCCCTCAGATCTGATGCTGACATTTTGGCTCAGAGAACCACTGTGCTCCAGGGGGTAGGAGCCATCTTGATCAGGGAAGTTGCCAGAATGGAAGACAGAGTTATCTTTGGATCCAACAGTTCAACTCTTGGAGATCTCAGATTTGAGTGTTCTGAAATTGCAGGTCGGATTGGAGAAGGAATGATAAAAGAATGGAATGAAGGTTTAAGGCTCATGGATCTGATGGGAGATGGAGACAGCAAGACCCCATTTGGATCTGTGTTCTGAGGAATTTTCTCATTATCCTATCCACCTCTGCCTCAGAAAGACTTTGGGAAGACCTAACAGAGAAACAGGTGGATAGTAGCCTGGAAGACTTTTTAGGGGTCTCCTGAAAGAAGAGAGGCCTTAACCTTGGAGATACCAGCTCTGGGGAAAACCTTGGACTATGGAGCCAAGAGACTTAGAAATGATAGGTGTCAAAACTGAAGACTTCAGATCTGAACTCTTAGAAATCTTCTGAGGTGGCTCAGAAGGAAGCACTAACTTTGGAGACCATGCAGGGAAGCATTTTTGGTGCTCCCTGGGCTCCTTGGACTTATGAGAGGGGGCTTGAGCCTCTGATGTGGAAGTACCAGATGAAGGAGCAGAAGCTGTAAGGAGGCCTTTTAGTACAAGCATATCCCTCCGATCAAAACAAAAGTCAGAGGTAACTAAGCTATAAAATTCTGTCACTATCTGTTTACAAATAATGCATACCAGTAAAACAACTCGAACCACATCTTCAGAATGACAAAATTTATTCAACACACACACATTCCTTAAACTAAGCACTTTCATCCCTTATGTTCATGGGACTTCATCAGAGTAACAAAACTATAAACCATCCAGTTTAATATCTCAAAAGCCTATGAAATACATTGTACCTCCTTAATTTAAAGTGATAGCACAGTTAACACAAGGGAAACAAAGAGCTGTTATCTAAATAGCAAATTGTACATAAAACATTATATAAAAACTTATCCCATGAATGCTAGCTGTGATAAAATGTGAATATAAATTAGTGTAATTAAGTATATTGTGATGTAAATAGAATAAAATAAAATGAAGTAAAACAATCTTTAAAACAGTTAGGCCAAATGCCATAAGAACCTGTACAAAATACATTAATGACACTTAATATTTTAATGCCCTTAACTTAAGAAAACAGGACAAAGAAATATAATTATTAAGTCCATTAGGGCCTGTGGCATTAGTCCTAATCTGCATTCGGCCTCTTTGCATTCTAGTTGTACCTTCCATGGTCCCCCTCTGTTATTCAAATGCATTGTATGAATAACAAAAAAACGAAAATCATGTCCCTCATTCAACTCAATTTGGCATCATAGGACATTACCAGTGTCTCAGAGATGACATAAAACAACCATTCACAGAGTCAATTTTTAATTGAACATCAAGGTAGTCAATATTCATAAAAGAAAGGAATTCCTCTAACCTAGCATCTGAATCACTCTAGAATAGCATAATATCATCCAGGTACCACCCATACAGGCTCCACGACCCTAGAAAAGGACTGTTAAACACTTAATTGTGTTCCCAATAAGCCAATATGATATTTGCAAAAATGGAGCACAAGCAGCTCCCATACACCTTGCAACTGTTTGTATATGGTACCTTCAAACCATATAAAATTAGAATTCAACACAAGCTCCATCAAACTAGTGACACACTTGACCACATTATCCTCCAAATTGGAATGTTCAGTTAAATATAACATAAACCACTCCAATCCAAAATCATGTGGTATAACTGTAAACAAGTCTTTTATGTCAATAGTCACTAGTATAAGTCTGTTATTTCCTATATTTCTACACAGATGCCTTGACCATTTGGACAATGCTAGCAGAGCACTCACACAACTATTAGAAGTCATGAATCGGAAACTGGATTCCTTTGCGCCAAGGAGTTTTAATACGACTGAAGCTGTTTCAGAGGTTGTGAATGTAAGTCCGGACCAACAAAATGCTTTTATGGGCCATTTTCAACAGGACAACCAACACTTAACATGCAAACAGTTGCAAGGTGTAGCAATGGGGAGTGCTTGTGCCCCCAATTTTGCAAATATCGTGTTGGCATATTGGGAACACAATTACATGTTTAACAGTCCCTTTTCTAGGGTTGTGGAGCATGTACAGATGGTACCTGGACGATATTATTCTATTCTGGATGATTCAGGTTAGAGGTATTCTTTTCATATATAAGTAATAATACAGACTTCCTGACATTTACTATGACTAAATCTTTTGAGAGTATTAACTACATTGATGGTCAATTAAAAATTGACTCTATGAATGGATGTTTTATGTTAACGCTGTATAGAAAACCCACTTACTCCAACTGTTTCTTGCACTTTGAAAGTTTGCACCCATTTCATCAGAAGAAAGCACCGATGAAAGGGCAAATGGTGCATTTAGCACGAATGGTGTCAGACACAGTCTTTTTTAGAAGAATCCGTAATTTTGAAAAATATGTTGTTGAGTAGAAGTTACTGCCCAGAACCTGTTGAAGGGGTTTTCCAAGAGGTATACCAAAAAAGGAACAAGTCTGTTTATATTACCCTGTTGGGGACAAACAATGAGGTCACAATGGTAAGTGTATCTAATGACACCAGCTCTAGTAGGGGTTGCATTTTAACCTACAACCAGGAGGGTAGGTTAGTCAAAGAAATATTGTTTGTGAATTGGAAAATTTTGGCAATGGATGGTTTAGATATGAGTAAGATAGGACCTCGATCAATCATTACGTTTTAGGAGAGATAAGAACATTAAAATTTGTTTAAAACATCAAACAAGTGTTGGACATGTTAGCTATAAATATCCAAGGATGTCTAAATGTGGAAGATGTTCAAGTTGCCCATATATTTATGAGGTTGAATTTACAAGAGTTATAGGCATGGTAAGATACAGTGTCCCTCTCGCTGCAATTGTAAGACAAAGAGGGTGGTATATATTGCAACTTGTACTAAATGTAAATTTTTTTATGTGGGTAAGACCAAGAGGGCATTGAAAGACAGAGTATATGAACACCTAAGGGAAATTAAGAGGAGAGACACTGGTAATGCCCTATGGCGCCTCACTGAATTGAATGAGGGACATGATTTTCATTTTTTTTTGTTATTCATACAATGCATTCGGATTAGAGGGGGACCATGGAAGGTACAATTAGAATGCAAAGAGGCCGAATGGAAGATTAGGACTAATGTCACAGGCCCTAATGGACTTAATGATTCTATTGCTTTGTACTGTTTTCTTAACTTAAGGGCATTAACTTACTAAGTGGCATTAATGTCTTTTGTACAAGTTCTTATGACATTTGGTCTAACTGTTTTAAAGACTGTTTTACTTCATTTTATATTATTCTATGTACATCACAATATACTTAATTACAATAATTTATATTCACATTTTATCACAGCTAACATTCATGGAATACATTTTTATATAATGTTTTATGTACGAGTTTGCTATTTAGATAACAGGTCTTTGTTTCTCTTTGTGTTAACTGTACTATCACTTTAAATTCCGGAGATACAATGTATTTTGCGGGTTTTTGAGATTTTAAACTGGAGTGGTTTATAGTTTTGTTACTCTGATGAAGTCCCACGAACATAAGGGATGAAAGTCCTGAATTTAAGGTATTTGCATGTTGAATAAATGTTGTCATTCTGAGGAAGTGCTCTGAGTTGTTTACTGGTTTGCATTTAGTTTTAAACAGACTGTGACAGTCTTTTATACCTTAGTTACCTCTAGTTTTGTTTTTTCTGTTTGGTTTCCATGTTTTGATTATTAGTTTTTACCTTTACCAGGGAGTTTAAGGTGATGTTGGCTCCTATTTATATGCAGGATCAGGACGATGAGCAACAAGTGTACATGGATGTCCTTGACCATTTGGACAATGGTATCTGAGCACTTACACAACTATTAGAAGTCATGAATCAGAAACTGGATTCCTTTGCGCCCAGGAATTCCAATATGAGTGGAGCTGTTTCAGCAGTTGTGAATGTAAGTCCAGACCAACAAAATGCTTTTATGGGCCATTTACAATAGGACAATCAACACTCTAACATTAATGATCAATTTATGGGAGGCCCCAGTGTGGCACTACATTGCGGTAGACTTACTGGATGGTTCAATAATCGTATTGTGTTTGCACAGTCAGTCCAAACAGAGATTTATGTGGGTTTTACAGTTTTACAGCAGTTAAGAATAAATAAATATAGTAAACTGCAAGCAGAAATCTCATATTTTCATGACTATATCAAGTTGGGTGTAGTACCCAAGGGACTTAGGACATGGAAATATCCCTCTTGTTTGCTGGAGGGGTCCAGCTTTCACTTTGAACTGATACAACTGTTCGATAAGCACGGTTTTGAGCTGATGGAGCTTCTTATGAGACACAACCAGTCCAACATGGAGCAGTTAGAGTCGGAAATTATTAGACTGCATGAAAATGAGTCTAACGGCCTAGCTTTTGAATGTCACAAGACAGATTATGACCTAATTTTTAGAGACTGGAAAAGACACTAAACGAGGTAAGATTTAGAAAAGGAAAGAAATTGTTATGGGACAGGTCTGATTACAGTAATAACAAAGCTTACCCTCCACACTCTAAACTATCCAGAGCTGTATCTAAGGTTTACCTTTAAAAACTCGAATCACAGTAGTTTGAGTGCTCATATGAGCGACTTGAAACCACGAAAGTGTAGACATCAACAGTCCTTAATGTTCGAAAAACAGCACATCGTAAAGCAGATTCGCTGTTTTTCGAACATTAATGTTGAACAAAAAAAAAACTAAGTGTAAAGCAGGGGGGCAAGCCACCCTGCACCCCCCACCCCCCTAGTTTATTATTCTAACTCCAAGATCGCAGTCCAGTGAGGAAAGGAACCATTTCCCAATCCCCACTATAGTGCAATCCACCCCAGAATGTCGAATGAGCAATGAGTGAATCTCACTGTGCATTCGCTCATTGCACATTCGAACCTTTTTCCGTTCGGTGTTTGCAAATCTTGCAGACTGCCTTTCGCACAATTGCTGTTCGCCTGTGTGCAATACACACATCTAAAGGTAAACCGTATCTAATAATGAACCAACCCATGTAGATGTAAGGAGAGACAATGTTGTGGCCCCTGAAGACCCTTTAGACCCTGCACCACTACAGAGGTCCAAACGGATAAAAAATCAAAGGAGGGGTCAACAGGGGAATTTCAAGTGGCAATACCAACAGGAATTTTACCCCAGGAATCACCAACCCCACCCATGAGGAGAAGGAGAGGGAGGAACCATTAATGTGTAAAGGAGTAGACATTTTTTTAACTGGACTAATGACTTTAAAATTTACAATTATAGTTCAGTAATATTACCACAAGACCATGCATCGCTGTCCTCTAGAGGTCTCACATTTGTTCCTTCTAGGCCAGTTAACATGGCCCGAACTATAGTGGACCTCAAAATGTTTACCAGGAAGTTAAGTCTTAATATTTTTTTTCAACGATGCTAATATTAATCAAGGTGGGAATGATATTTGTTAAAAAAACCTAGCCTATTCAATCCCCCACTTAATCCAACTATTGCATTGTATGGAAAAAATTGTGAATAGAATTTCAGGCAATTGTTTAAGAAAAATTCACAACAGGGGTATAACAATTTGTCCAGTTACGAATGGGATTTACTTAACGAGGTTAGCAACAACTACGAAATCAAGTGTATGAAACCTGATAAGGTGGGGGGAATTGTAGTAATGGATATAATTGACTATGTAAGTAAGATGGAAGCTATTTTATTTACTGACCAGTATGAAGAAAGTAGTAGGAACCAGTTGAACATCAAATAAATAAAAATTGATGGAGCCCTTTATGATTTACTGCTCGACTATCTTGTTAGTGTAGATGAATACAATTATATCAAGAATGATTTTCCAAGGATTGCATCCATTTTTGGAATTCCCAAAATTCATAAAGATTTACAAAATCCACACCTGCAGCCTACAGTTGATGCAAATGGCTCCAAAACCAATAGACTAGCTAGACTTATCAATGCTAAGTTAAAATACATTTTGGATAGAGAAGTGTATATTTACAAAGATTCTTGGGATTTTTTGTCTAAAGTTCCTAGAAATATAGGAAATAACAGACTTATACTAGTGACTACTGACATAAAAGACTTGTTTACAGTTATACCATATTATACTGGATTGGAGTGGTTTATGTTATATTTAATTGAGCATACCAATTTGGAGGATAATTTGGTCAAGTGTGTCACTAGTTTGATGGCGATTGTGTTGAATTCTAATTTTATGTGGTTTAAAGGCACCACATACAAACAGTTACAAGGTGTTGCAATGGGCGCTGCTTGTGCCTCCATTTTTGCAAATATCATATTGGCATACTGGGAACACAGAAGCACAAAACACGAATAAAACTTATAAAAATAAAAAAGCACGAAGACCAGCTCACAGGAACAGACTACACTTTAATATGAGTGCTTTCGTCGGCGTAAAACCATCTGACTTCTTCAGATTGACTGAACTATATGGGTTGATTACTATAGATTAGTCTGTCCTAGGCCTAGAGAAGGAATCTAGTTTATAATTCTTTGTAAAGTATGCACAGAGGACCAAGTCACTGATTCTGGAATACTTGTAGAATCCAACCCTTTCCAAAAAGCCACAGATGAAGCTAAGGCCTTGGTAGAATGAGCATTGATCCTGTCTGGAATTGCCTTGCTGTAGTTGGTACAACAAAAGACAATAGCATGAGATAACCATTTTAAGAAATACTTTACTTTGACACAGGTTGCCATTTGTTCTTACCTTCATGAGAAATGAGCAATTGATCAGAGTTCCTAAGAATTTTTTTCTGTCAATATAGTACCTGAGTTGGTTGTGGACATCTACGGTATGGAGTATCCATTTCTGACTCATTTTTAGGTTCTGGAAATAAGACAAGGAGATGGATAACTTGACTCAGAGTAAACCTGGATACCACTTTAGATATAAATGAAGGACTGAGATAGTTCTCAGGGAAACCTTATCTTTGTGGAAAGTGAGATAATGTTGAGCCACCATAACATCTTGCAACTCAGATACTCTTCTTGCAGAGGCCAGAGCAATCCATGACATTGTATTTTATGTTAGGAAGTTCAAGTCAGCCTGATGAGCTGGATCAAATGGAACAAAAGTTCATTTTTCAAAAACAAAATTAAAATCCTAAGGAGAATCCACATGTTTTTTATGAGGCTTGGTATGCAGTACCCCTTTCAAAAACATTTGCATGATATTGTATTGAAAAAGTGGGATCCATGTGGAGATATGCTGAGATGGATGGTAAATGAACCTTGTTGGAGGAGTAAGACAGGCTAGATGATAGTAACTCACACAATAATGCAGAGCCAGCAAACATTAGCCCTGAAATGGCTCTGGTTCTTGTCTGGGCATCAACTACAAAATCCTTTCCATTTACTAAGATATAATTTTCTACTAGCAGGTTTTCTTACCTCCTTTAATATCAACTGCACATCCTCAGAAATTAGGTGCCTAAAAGATATTAAGATTCTAACATCCAGGCAGTTAGTTGCAGTTGCTTTGAATTAAAATGTAAAAACATCCCCTGTCTTGTGTTTGTAGGTCTAGTCTATGCAGAGATTTGTCGCAATTGCCCTTGGTCATTTCCAGTACAAGGAACCATTGCTGCCTGGGCCAAAAGGGATTTACTCCAATGGTCTTTGGAGAGTCCTTCTGAATGTTCAGAATGACCATGGATATTCATGGAAAGGGTGGGAAATGCATACAGGAACATTTCTGTCCAAGGAAAAGAAAAAGCATCCATTTTTTCAGGCCATCTCACATGATTTCCTGGAGCAGAACATTGCCAACTGATTGTTGTGACTGGAATCAAAAAGATCTATCTGAAGTGTTCCACACAGCTGGATTAATACCTGCAGGACCACCTGATTCAGTCTATACTCATGAGGGTCTGTCCTCATCCTGCTCAGCTTGTTTGCCACAAAATTTTGCTCTGATGGATGCAAGATGCCTGCAGAGTGAGACTGTGCTGAAACGCTATATTCCAGGCTACCACAGATAGTATGCAAAGAGGGATAGGATCTGTTTCCCCTATTTGTTTATGTACCACATCACTGGGGTCTACTTCACTTTGTCGAACTGCCTAATCATTGAATACCTCTTAGTCAACCCCTTTTTGTCGAAACTACACTTCAGCAAACAGATTTTCAGCGAAACTTACTCCAGGGATACCCAACGGTAGGCCATCATCTGAAATTCGCACTTTTCCTCACTGTAGTGCGATCGCAGAGTTGATATATTTAGTTAGGGTGTGGGGGGGGCTGTGGTGGGTGCAGCCCCCCCCCCCTCCACCTGGGTAGGTTTGAAATTTTACGATTTTTTCGCGTTGCTAGGTTGGCCTACTATTGCTTATCACTGGGAGAAGTTTTGCTGAAAAGTCTGTTTGCTGAAGTGTAGCTTCGATAAAAAGGGGTCGTCAAAGAGGTATTCAGTGATTAGGTGGTTTGATTAACTGATATAGGCCCCATCACTACAGATTACTGACAGCATTGACATCATTTGTAAGTGCCAATATCACCTTTGCATTTACGTGTTTTGGTCTCTTTTCTGTTTCAAAGACCTTTTTTATCTCAACAGACACTGCTCCCCAAGCCAAATGTGATGTGTCTGTTGTTACAGACTATGATGGAGCTGGAAGGGAAAATGGGAAATCTGGATTCCAAAAAACTGGTGTCGTCACTAAACAATTTTCCTTCTCACAAATCCCAAGTGTTGATGTTGGGACCATACAGATTTAAGATATCATTAAATTATTCTCAAGTGGAGTCTTGCCACGAAGAAATGAATGAAAAACTATCGTGTGCAACCACCACAAGTAACCAAAGAAAATGCTGAAAACATCATAAAGCAAACACAGTTCGAGTATTCCAGAAAGGAAGTTGCCCACGCACAAAAATTCCAAGCACAATTTACTCCAAAGGATCTCGCAGCTGGCTAAGAGTCAGTGTTGCTCAGTGTTGCTGAGACAATGGGTTGCAAAGTCTTCTTTCCTTCCTTTTTAGGAATCCATGGAGTATTCAAAACAGGAAAAAAGTTGACACAGGGTACCAGCTCAGTAAAGTACAGAGTAAATGGCCACAGTTTTACAAGTCTTGCCACAGTAATCATGAGAGTCATAGATTCCACGAGACCTAGAATCCTAAGGCATTCCCTTGCTTAAATAGTAGTCTGAGGGAAAAAACTCTGGAACAGATTTAAATACATATCTACTTTTTTCCCACAGAACAAACACATTATTTCAATTGGGGTATCCAGGAGACACCCTAGGAAAACAAGCACATGAGAAAGAATTAAACAAGACTTTTGTATGTTTTACCTCAGTATGGGTAGGAGATCCGTGACCCTAGTGAGAGATTCTTGACATTTTGCAAATAAATACGGTAAAATGTGAATATCCTGCAGTGTGCAGCAGGTTATAATTGGGGCTAGCCACTTTATAAATACCCTTGGAGGAATGGCTAGTCCAAAGGGTAATGTAGAGAATGGAAAGTGTGATCCAGACACAGAAAACCTTCAGAAACATCTGAAATCTAGAGCTATAAGAATATGATGATAAACATCTTTTCAATCTAAGATTCCTAGAAAACTCAAATGGGAAATAAGAGGTAGAAAAATGTGAAGAGATAACATCTTGAACTTGAGTGCTGTCACAAACTGGTTTAAAAGGGAAATATCCAGAACTGGTCTCCATGCATCTTCTTTCTTTAGCACCAGAAACATTCTTGAATAAAACCCTTCTCATAGCTGAGAGGAGGAAGGACAGTTTCTAACACCTCCTGAGTCAGAAGGTACTGAATGATAGGAGGAAAAAGAGGAGTTTGATCTAGTGGATAAGGGGTAATCCCTTAGAATGGTGGGATATTCTCACTGCCACCTGTTTCCATTATAAATCATTTTCATAACCCATTTGTCCGAAGCTGTTGCCAAAGACAGAAATGGAGGTTCAGATTTTTGGAAAGGATTAAAGGTCTATCAGGGTGGTAAAGGCAGAAGAATTTTGAAAAATAGGCTGTCAGACTTGTTAGACTGACCTTTATTTTCTTTTTGGAACCACCCTGCCATTGCTTTTTAAAAGTCTGCTTGCCAGCAGCTTGCTCTGTCTGCTTATTTTGCTTTATGTAAAAGGTTGTAGAGGTGGGGGCAGCCACGGTGGTGCAGCAGTTAGCATTGCCGCCTCACAGCAAGAGGTTCTCCAGTTCGATTCTCGGCTGAGGTGCCTTCTATGCGGAGTCTGCATGTCCTCACTGTAGTTGCGTGGGTTTCCTCCAGGTGCTTCAGTTTTCTCCCACATCCCAAAGACATGCTGTAGGTGGATTGGACACTCTGAATTGGCCCTAGGTGTGAGTGTGTGCATGTGTGTGCCTTCTGTGGAAGGTTGGGCACCGGGCTGGCAACTCAACACTTTAAAACTCCACTGCCAATCATGAGCGGACAGATGATCCACTGTGATGACCCCTAACCAGGAAAAGCCGAAAGAAGAAGAAGAAAAAGTAAAAGGTTGTAGAGGTAGCATTAAATTCCTTGAAAAACATGGAGAAGGAAAGCTGAAAAAAATCTGAGAAATCTTCTGAATCAACTTGCCTCTCTCATCACATTTCTTAAGGATCTCTGCAGCAGGTGGTCAAAACACTACATCTCTAAGGGGACTTCAAAATTACAGCTTTAACATCCTTGGGAAGGTTTTCATTACACACCCAATCAGACATCATTATAACAGTTCCAGTGGCAGCAGCCATAAAAGTGACATCAGCTGTCTTATAAGCACATTTCAAAGAGTGGTTAGCCACTTGAGATGTAGAGATAATGAGATTACACAATGCTGTTCTTTCCTCAGATGTGAGAAAAGATGCCATCATGTTCCCCATGTTCTCATAAGAGGTAAGCAAAAACATTAACATATGAGTTTGTTATAACTATAGGAAGTAATTAGAGAAGGTTAAAAGGAATTGGGAAGAGAGACTGGATAAGCAATTCAAAAAGAAACAATGGGGGATACATGTATATCTCCCAAATATGCAACAAAGTCTAGAAGATTTACAATCTTTGTAAGTGTTTGCATAGATATTTTTAGTCTAGAAGATTTAGGATCTTTGCTTGTAAGTGTTTGCATAGATATTTTTATACCCCAATAATTTTTCCTCAAGTATACAGCAAATGTTGGAGGTGTGATGGGGAAGAAAGAGGTAACTGGGAACATATTTTCTGGGAGTGTAATGAGTTGGCAGACTTTAAAGATTCTCTGCAGACTGCTCTGTCAGAGACACTGGATGAGCAAATTGGTGTAATTAAAGAAATGATTTTTTTGAGCTATGATACAGAATCAGAATTGCCTAGACAGAGTAAGGCCTTGCTGAGTCTAATTATGGTGGCTGCCAAAAAAGCAATAAATAAAAAATGGAAATCAAAGTCTAAACCAACTTTACTACAAGTAGTCAATATAGTAACAAATATAAAACAGGAACTGCGATCTTTGGAAAAGGTAGGGGAAAATTACATAGAAAAAATGGGAATTGTGGGAACAACACTTGCAGATGAGGAACAATCTCATTCCCTCCAGTAGAGCTCTTTTGAGTGTGTGCCTCTAACTCCTAGTGGGCGTGGCTTCAGCATTTAAAAATTGAAGTTATCACCTTATATTTTTTAACAAATATCCATTGACAGAGGTCATATATCACTACAATTGTGTTTGCTATCATGTATGCTTCAAGATAAAAATTTTTGATACCTTGTATGTAACATGGTTTTGGAATTATTAATGCAAATATGAACAGGCAATATTTGACGCCTAGAGGAGCAGTAGGGTGTAACTGCAGAAATGCCTGGAGATGTCACTCGGCTGTAATGAGTTAAAACGTTTGACTGACAATGACTGGATAGATTATAAGTGATGTACAATGTTTGCCACTACAACTATGTCATCATGGTTTCTGATATGTATTGATTGCTATTAAAATTATATCAATATGGTTTGTTTTCATTTATATAAATAAATGATTGCTGGTGTCATATGTGATGATGTAATAAAGCTGTTTCTTGTTTAAAAAAACATATAAAAACATATATGAGTTTGAAAATACACTTTTCACAAATCTATCAAATGCTTTTCTATTCCAGTCTGAAAAATGGGGTTTGTCATTAACCAGATGTTTGCATTAGCTGGGTTTACCAGAGAAATCACTGCTGGGTCAGATCTGGCCTTAGAATGCAAAACTTACAAGACTATGGTACTTTATACAATCTATCTGCTTTAATAGATATAGTAGGTTAGCCATCAGGCAAGTTACAGGCTGTAAGAAATACATCCTCTAATGCTGAAAGAACAGGGGGAACTGGTATAGGGTCAGGAAATTCCATTTGCAGCAAATCATAATGGGTCTACTTCAAAACATTGAATACTCACATTATCAAATCCGACTTCATTGAACTTTGTCAAATCTACATTATATCCAACTCCTGGAACAACGAAAAGGAACCACTCAACCACCAGGACAAAACAACAAACAGCAAAACAAAAAACCCTCCAAGGGAGGCTTCACCCCCCACCCCCTAACTAAATATACTAACTCCGAGATCATGCTACAGTGGAGGAAGGGCAAAGTACACCATGGTGGCCAAGTGGTTCCTTTCCCGGGGTTCATTTTCATTGTTCCGAGAGTTCGATATAATAAAGATTCAACAAAGTTGGATTTAATAATGTGAGTATTCGATGTTGTGAAGGGGATCCATCATAATAGTTCTTCAGAAATAGCTGAATGTCATATTTCCACTGAAACAACTGATTCATTCTGGAAACAGTTTCAGAAAAAGCAAATCCTTCAAATGGATTCAGAGAAGCTACAATATCCTCTAAATCTGAATCAGAAACAATGGGAAAAAAGAGAAGTCCCTTCAAAATCATTTCATGGAACCTATTGCGAAATTAAATAATCCCGCTTTTCTCTTGACAGAAACAGCAGCACTAGAAGGATCAAGAGTGTGAACTAAATCCTGAGCTAAGCCCAATAAATTACTCTTGTCCAAAGTAATTAAGACTGGAGAAGACATATGTCTACCTTTATGCTTTTTTTTTTTGACAGGAATTTCTGAAGATGCAGACCCACTTTTGCCACGCAAAGCATCCTAGGAACAAGCACTCCAATCTGGCTAGGCAGAGAGGCATTCCCTCCTCCTGCTCCAAGGACCAACAAAAGAGGGCACTCCAGCAGCCAGTGAAGACATGTCTAAACCGTGGACAAGATGGAGCCAAGGAAAATGATGAATGATATGAGGAACCAGAAATGGCCACAAAAGTCACCCATCCATGGCCGAAGCACTTTAGTAGCCTGCTGTGGTGGCAAAGTCTGTTTATTGATTTTCTTCTTTTTGTTGCTAAAATAAGGAAGAACCAAGGAACTCCTATGTTGCTTTACAGTAAAGTTGTAAAAGACACATGATTCCTGGGGAAGCCTGTCAGCAATAGTCTGTAAAACAGGTAAGTATAAAAAATCACTTTTCCGACTAAAAATGCAGTGAAAAGCACTTCATGCACTTATCCAAGCCCACCAAAGCAAAATAACACAACGTTTGCAAAGAAAAACTTATCCCGGGATTCATGAAGCTCGGCGCAAGGCCGGCGTTAGACTTGTGCTGACCGTGCGGTGTGAAGATGGCGGAGTAGCGCCAAATGCATATTAATGAAGGCGCGCTGCCACCACAGCCACGTGCATAGGAAAGGAGCGCGAGTGCATAGGGTGTGTCGAAGTGCCGCACGGAGGCGTGGAAACGTCAGCTGTCAACGTGTAACCTAAAATGCTTGCATATAACAATTTGCAAGCAATAGTAATCACATCTGTCAGTGTCCTTGGATACTGAAATGTGCCCAAAGCATGCAAGACAGTTCCTGCGAACACAAAATGAAGAAGCAAACACAAATGCATGGTAGGGAATAACGGGTCCCTATCCCGCGAACAAATGACATTGAAAACCATGTGCCCATAGTCCAACGCAGTGTAGATAGTTATACCAAGTGGAAGTGAAATGCATCATATGTTAGCGCGCCGCCAATAGGTATGTCCAGCCCAATGGTCAGGGTCACCAGCTGACCCATAATGTGAGGGAGGGTACACAGCTGGGCAGATGTGTCCATAACAAAAAACACGATAAATGTAAATATCTAGCGACCGTATGACCGAATTATATCCCACAACGCATGTAATAGTCACATACAACAGGTATGTCCATATTTCACATACCAAATGTGACAGGAAATAGAATAAGCATGTAAATGAAACAGAAGGAGCATATAAACTGCTACAACAATAAGGCAACATGTAGGCTGAAAGGAACAGTATTATCCAAGCTGACTGTGGGTATGTGTCCAGTACAATCGGATATGTGTCCGGAATATATCCCATCCTGGACACAGGAAAAGGTGGCATCCTACCAATGATTAGAACATGTAGGCAGATCAGAGCTAGCCAGTACAGCAGGTGCAAGGCAAACAAACATGTATACAACAAAAAAGAAGCCAGCACCTAGATTTACGAAGAAATTTATTGGTTAGACGGTTTCAGCACACAGCTTTCATCAGTAGTAAAAATCTACTACTGATGAAAGCTATGTGCTGAAACCGGTCTAGTTCCAATAAATTTCTCTTCAATGATTAGAACAGTCGGCCAAAATCCGCACATCTGCGGTCCAAGCCGAACTTGTCAAGATGTGTCACAGTTGAACGGGTATTACCCGGGTATACCAACCATGTCATGAAAGTTAAGTATGGGCGTGTACCTATGTGCGTGAGGTATAGCATGTGGAAAGTCAAACATGGCAGGGTAGTCCACACAACCATACAGGTACCTGACATATGTAGGGTATGCAATGTGTTACCTTGACCGTGTCATGGGCCATCAACCAAAGCAGTGATGGATGGAGTGTCAAGAATATGTGTGTGTGGGGGGATGAGTAATGGTATAATCCTCAAAGGCGACACTGTGTCGTATGCAGAATAGGTGAATCGGAGGTGTATGAGGGAGCAGTGGGTGAAGCAGAAAGAAACACAAAAACATGTATACACATCTGCAATACAACCAAACAGGCCATACTGTAGAACACAATCCCACAAACATATAAATATTAAAATGTGAGATACAAATGTACAGACATGTCACCAGCACATACCCACAGATTGGTCCTGATGGAACTGGCTATATCAAATGCAACACACCTGGATGCATAATGGACTACCCAGCATCCCCTCCACAGCACACAACCCCCCCCCATACCTGAACGTCCACCATATCCAGCCATACTTGGCCTACTAGTTTGGTGCAGCCACATCTACACATAGTGACCACTACACATATGTAGTAGGTAGTGTCACCCTAGCAGTTTCAGGATTGCAAACTATGTATCCCTTCCATGTAAAACCCACAGCACATTTTCGTAACGCCAAAAAATGTTCGGTATCGGTCTTGTTATTGGTCTTGTTAAATTTTTGGGATATCCCTCATGGGATAAGTAACCTGTGTAAAAATTAGAATGGGTATGAAGACACGATGTCCAGTCCTGTAGACATCTGGACACAAGTTGGAATGTGCAGTAGTGGTGCACGAGACTGTCCAGCCCTAGATGGTCATGCAAAACCTACTACCCAAGATCAAACACCTGCCCGTGATGCACGTGTCCCGACACGAATAAACGAGAGAATATATTGCACACATTCGCATAGTGGCACACGGTATAATGGTGATGAAGGCACTGACGTAAACAGGATACCGCCTGATCCACTGTGTGAGGGGCAATTAATGTGTGTGTAGGTGTGACCTGACCAACAATGATACAATGCCAAATGTCCTGTGATTGTAGGAAATAACTATGTACCATACTGCATGTAACAGTTGCCTAAAGCGGTCACGTCAGGATAGAATAAACGTAATTCGTACAAGAAACAGGCAAACAACAAAAGTGCTAAAGGTATAGGCTCACAGTTAGGAAACTAATGAATGTTCTAAACCTGCACTGACCATGGCTATGTGTTGGCCCAAACAATCTGGTGTCCTCAGTAGGGTTACCATCTATCCCACCTTGCGAGGGACAGTCCCTCTTTGGACAGTTGTGTCCTGACAAAAAATATTAAAAATGGCAAATGTCCTGAGATTGTAGGACATAATTATGTCCCATATGTTATGTAATAGTTGCATAAAATAATTATTTTTGTATCTAAAATACGTAAATGTTACAAGAAACAGAATAAGCAACTAAACCGATACAAGAATAGGCTTTTATGTAGGCAAATAAGTAAAGTTCTATCCTTTGTACTGACCGTGGGTATGTGTCGGCCTGTAAAATCTGATGTGTGTTCCGAAAATGTCCCATCTTGGCCATTTGAAAAGGTGGCAACCCTAGTCCCCAGAATATATCCCAACCTGTACATATGACAATGTCAACACTACCGATGGTTAGAGCATTCGCACAATAACTGGCCAGCCTCTTAACCACTCACAAAGCCAGTGACCTTTGGAGGAAAGGTGTTGAATGAGAATGACTACTTACAACAATGAAGACTAATAGACGCATTTAACTGCAGAAAATTAGTAGTATTACAAATCTGTCAACACGTTCCAAGTTAATAGTACTAATATGGTAGAAGTGTCCGTGATTGTCCCTGAGTTGTCATAGCCTTGTCCCTGTCGCTATAGAAACGAGTCCCCGAGTATCACAGAGGTCCATACACATAAGTACACCAACCGTCACATCTGTTGACAGGACTATTGCATACCTGTAGTGAATTTATAACTGATGTCCAGAATAATATTCATTGTATCTATAAATGAATGAAATAGTCAAATGGGAAGGGAAACACGTGGAAACCCCCCCAACCTGCATTAGGTAGTGGAACCACTCCCCGCCCCAAATTATGTAGTGCCGACCTAATAATGTGGTCAGAGGTGCCCAAACACCTGCGTCTGTAAACACATGGACTAACTCTGTCCATGTGCTACGTCTGATATTTGAACAGTGCCAGGGCAGTTCTAGTCACCAGTCGGCCGAGCCTAAACCCAGACCAGCACATGAACACCCTGACAATCAAACACGCGTATGTGCGAGGACTATAAGCATAGGAGTTCTGAATATCCTTGGAGTGAGTAGACATGCAGCACGGGTCCAGAGCAGTAGGAAACAGGGAATGTCCTAAGTGTAGTACTGTGGTTTTCCCAGCAGGAGAATGGATGCCTGCTGTGTAAGAGAAGCGGTGAGACGTATGTCAGAGTATCTATGAACCATGGGTATACACATAAATGAGCCAGAACAACAATAGTGTAGTGGTTACAGCATCCACCTAATGTAAAGGCATTCCTGGTTCAAGTACGA
>NC_056728.1:411378843-411496315 GCF_019279795.1 Protopterus annectens
TAACGGTGTCCCTTGTGGGACCCCAAAAATTCAGGGTACATGTGAATCTGCTGACACTAATACGAGCAGGATGCAGGTGTACATGGAACAGTAGGTTGTGCAAGTGTGATAATACATGGGTTGACAAAACGTATGACATGTGTCCCGAGACGGTGAGAGTGGGCAATGTGTAGGGCTGTGCTCATACCCCAGCTGCGCTCGCAGTAAGTATTTGTCATGACTGCTGTAGAGGGGTGCCAGGTAGGTGGGCCATGGGTATGCAATAATGGGCTTAAGTGTGCAGGTGCTGGTTGGCAGAGATGTAGTAGGCCCGCCCAGTGGAAGTCATTAATATTCCTATGTGGGCATAGCATATGCCTACACCTCCCAAACCTGAAGAGCACATCTACCGGATAGTCTGTAAACCATCAGGGGAATACATAGAGACCAAATCAGTGCCGTGTACCCGATTAGCATGGATGTCCATAGTTAGGTATCAGAATGTAACAAAGTCCAACTAAACACTTCCAGAACTAGTGATATTAGGTGAACAGGTGGCAGAATACAGGTACTGACAGATGACAACATGTATGAGTCATGTACGAGTACCTCGACAAAAGTGAATGAATACATATGCTCTGTGACTGTAAATGTGTCTGGTTAATAGAACCAATCGTCTAAATGTGTCCCACAGGGTGTTATGCATTGTTCCTGATACAGTGTTCATTCACACCCACTGGTATGTGAGTTCTGCTAGTGACGGAAAGTGCATAATTTGCTGACCACCTTAGGTAGATGATAGCATAATAGAAGTGGTTCAACACCCGTACGCCTGCGAGGGACACACCCGTCTGGGCAGTTGTGTCCTGCAAAATGACAGTTATGGCACATGATCTGTGAGTTCGGGAATGGAGGCTATATAGTGTGTGTAGTGGTGTCAGACATTAATTTGTTGTATCAGAAAAAGCTACATGTAATAGGAAACAGTATTATCAATTATAATGCTACATTAATAACCTTAACGTATGCAAACAGTGGAAGTCGTCAGTTTACTACTGGCTGTGGGTATGTGTTGCCTTGACACATGTGATAGCTCTACATATAGGATCTATAGGGCCGCCACCATTCTGAATGGCCAAAGTGGAACCTGCTCTGTAGAAATGTCAGACGTACCAGGGCAGAATATACCTACAGCCATGCATAGTACAGAAATATACATATCGGCACAAATCAAAGCGTAGTCTAGCAGCAGTAAAGTTGCTTATGCTACTACATATAACATATCGACGTGTCAGGTATACAAGACCTGTAACAAGCAACCAGTACAGACACGTACAACATGAGAATGTACCCTAATCAGGACAGTTGCAATGGCTAGAGTATTGTCCATACCTCTCAACTGTCCCTGAATTTCAGGTACGTCCCTGAGTTTGACTGAAAGTTTAACTCTGTCCCTCTTAATCCCTCCTAAAATTAGTGACTTTTGAAGGAAAGGTGGTGAATTACACTTAATGACTAATGACAATAAGTAAGAGTTATAAACTTTTACATCAGAAATGTGTATTAAGTCATATGCTCTGATTCTGTCAATGTTTCAAGTTAATAGCACTACTTTTGTAAAAGTGCCCCTGATTTTTTCTTGACCTGTCCCTGATTCTGTAGAAATGTGTCCCTGATTGGTGGAGAGGTCTGGTATTGTCACATGAGATATGCCTAATGAGGGACTGTCCCACGCAAAGTGGGAAAGGTGTCACCCTACAGTCTCCCATCGCAATCTGAAAGGTGGAAAACGGCAGTAGGTATGCGGTAGCATGACTCGGCGGACAGCTGCGTTAACAAAATCATAGTCACATGTCAGCATTGCAGAGTATCGGTTCCCATGTATCAGGCAGATGGGAGCAGATCGTATGAGGAACACACATATAATATGATTACGTCACTGGACAGGCCGCCGAGTCCGTACAGTCGAATGCCTGCCGTCGCAAAATGGTTACACATACCCGATACTGTAGTCATGTAGTCCGATGTAATACGCATCACAAGGGATCGCACACACCCAGCGTGAGTGACAAATGTAAGCGGAAATGTCGGTGAGCGAGTGGCTGTAAGCGTGTTTGTCTACCAGTATGTCAGTAGGGCACTGTCAAAGAAATGTGGAGTCTAAACGGGTATAAGGTGCTGTGACCAGAGGTCAGCAGTGCTTAACACTGTGCAAACTCACACACAACTGCACCCAACTGCTGGAATGTGCCTTACCCAGTCTGTATCCAAAGGCGTCGGTCTGTCCGCAAACAAAGAACCGCCCTATTCACGTGTTGGTAGCAGTACCCTGCACATAGCTCATGTGAATTAACAATAGACCATGGCATATGTACAGACAGTAGACCACACACACACCATACAGCGCAGTCATCCAACAGTATAGCAATGTACTGGCAGATATGTCCGGACCACTGGTGTATGCATGCCTGGCCGTCCTGTGTTTCAGTGTGTGAGCATGCCCAGTATGACTGTTACGCATGTTGTCGACCGACATTACCGTCATACCATCATGTGTGTGAGCATGCCAAGTATGGTCAACTGTATCGCATGTGTCACATGTCCAGATAGTTAGTACTGTGTTGCTGACCCCTCCGCTCTACACAGACAGGTGTCATGCTGTGTCTGCAGGGTAGCTAATGGTCATGTGGCATTGACAGTTGCTACATGTCTGCATAGCATGGGGGGACATCCAACCACAACCACAGTCCTACACAGCACCGTGGGTGGCGCACATGACTCTCACATGTGCAGGTTTGACGGGAGGCTCAGCCGACAGTTGAACACATCTGCCGCTACTGTACTGGTATGCCTGGTACTCCACATCAGTGTGTGGACCTACCTAAATTGCTGGTTGGAGGGATACCAGTGTACGTGAGTTCCCAGCTTTATATACCAGCAGAGTGGTGTTGGACGTCCTAGCTTACACAACCTACATCAAACTGCCTGGCCTGCTGTAGTCTGTGTGTGTCTTAGGGGGTTGGGGTCATTCATTGGGCATATCCATAGGCCATTGTATATCATTTGTGTGTATTGGTCCACATCTGTCCAGCTGCATGGAACGTGTGTGGGCTGTACGGACACACATGATGGTCAGACCATAATCTGCAGTGGGTTAGGACACCCTGTGTACTACTGGCTACCATTGTGACCCCCGTATGTGCTACAGAGGTCATGGTGCCACTATGGATGTGTACTGTCTGCTGCCCTAACATTCGGCCACCACAGTCACTTGTATGCTCACATACATACCATAGCAATGGGTAAATACACATTCTAATATAACTGCCAATTGTTAGGTCAATAAACATACCCTGGGTGTGTTCTGGATTTGAGGATGGTGCTGGAGGGCTGCCTATGTCGGATGCACACAGTGCACCTCCTATACATGGCCGAGCACAGGTAGTGTCATGTTTGGCATCCATTGTACTGTGTGCGGGTCAGAGAGGGGAAATCCGTGGGTGCCTACTGTGTCACTGCATATGCCTTGTGTTGCCTCTTTGCCAAGGGCAGGTCATACTGTGCACGGGCTTTCGCCGACTGTACCCTGCTCAGGTAGTTCCTTCACCAAGTCACACTGTGCCTGTACAGGCCTTGGCAGTGGTGTTGGGCTGTGTGGCCCTGCCCCATGCTGTTCCTGCTGCAACTGTTACTGCAGGATAAGATTGTGTAGCATAGCAAATATCATAACAACTTGTATGCATGTAGCTAGTGAATACTGCAGAGCTCCACCAGATGTGTCCGGATACCAGAACCTTGAACTGAGCATCCCAAACACATGCACAAGTATATGTCTTGCCTGTGCATCCACCTCATTATGGTGTGAGTGTTCAGGTGTGTGTGCATTGCTGATGGGTGTCATCAGCCACGACACCAGTGTTTACCCAGCATCCCCCACTAGGAGACTGTAGGGGATGTCCATATTGGCATTGGTGTGGTACAGCTGTGTCAGAAGCCATATATCAAAATCATCATAGCTTCCAGGGCAGACAGCACACACATTCAATCTCATGCCCTGGCCATCGCATATGGCCTAGCTGTTGGACAGTATGCCCCTGCAGTGACTGTAGGCCCTACCCCACTCACCGGGTGGTGCTTCGATGTGTATGTGTGTGCAAGCTATAGCACCCAGTACCCCAGGGTAGTCATCCATGTGGTTGAACTGATGCATATTGCTGGTCTACTAATCACATGTGTTGAGGACATGTACATGCTCACTAGCATGTGTTGACATGGCGTCTGTGAACTGATGCAATACTCTGGATGCAGATGCCTGTGAGATACCCATGATATCCTCAGTTGTGCTGTGTGAGGTACCTGTGGCTAGTACACCTAGGCCAACACATACCATGGTATCCACTGTGATGGGTTTCCCTCGGCCTGTTTGATGTGTCAGGTGTGGCAGGCATAGGTTAACAAGCCGCTGTAGGAGGCTTACCAGGGGCTACATGGTCACCCTGGGTCTATAAAGTCTTATGTCACCCCAGTAAGGGTTGTTCGGCAGCATACACATCCTCACTGCCCCAGCCTCCTGCACATGTTAGTATATGTTGCCTGCTGCAGCCTTTCTCATTTGGTTGGACTGTGTCGTGAAATGTCCCCGCAGGTATACACTGGTGGTGTAGAGTGCGGACGAAACCTGTGTGTATGCTGCTTGCTCACGTTACCGTACTGTTCAGGTGCGGGCTGGCCATGTCATCTGCTGATTGTGCTGATCAACACCTGTTTGTGCAGCCTGTACACCCTGACTACCCCACCACTGCTGTCATCCCTCCCAATGTCACCAGGCAGGTATAGACACACCCCTAGCTTAGGCGTGCTAAGGCAGGAGCACTCCCGAGGCACAGTTCTGCAATGTACTTACAGTATTCCTGACCCCCCTCCCATGCTATCAACTATATTCGAGACCTGCACCCGGCTGACTACACACATACACTCCAGGGACCTGCATCACACCCTGGTGATAAGTGGGATACACTATTGTCAACCTCATCTGCATTGTATAGTCTTCTAATGAATAGTTATATGACCCATACCGAACCTCCAAGTTAATAACCACTGCTCAGTGTCACTCAGATCCGTACACAACTGGCAACAGGTGCCTTACTATCACCATATTCGATGTCCCATGGTCTTCCCAGCAACAAAATAACCGGTGTCTACACGACTACAACCCGTGACCCTGCACACTACAGATGATGTGCATTACCATCACGCCATGGCGGATATACATAGATCCCAGGTTATCATGTACAGATCATCCAGCACAAACATTCTATAATGCTGATGTCCCCAGACATATATGTTCACATCTATGTCCACCTCTATATCTACATATATCATATATATTATTTGTATACATATCTACATGGACATATATATATATATATATATATATATATATATATATATATATATATATATATATACATACACACATATGCATGTACACACATATGTAGATATGGCATTTATATCACAACAGCGGACCACATGACAGCAAAGCATTAGACAGGAGTGAAAAGGAAACTACATGTGCCACCTGCATCATGTAGTGTTGTTACTATCAAGGCACGTGTGTTTTGTTGCATCACACGGGTCAGACCGTATCAAGAGTAAGAGTAGGGTTATTGACATTTACTCACCAGACCTACTGGTGAATGTATGTGTTGACAACCCAGTGTCTTGGCAGAATATGTGGGCTGTGGACACTATATAGGTCAGCAACAAAACACACTGAACACATCCCGCAGCTAGCCACCCACAGATACCAACACATACAGTATAACTGCCAAACACACACACCTGCCATGCCTTGGAATAGTGCACCTACCTGTCTAGTCTACCACGCTACAGCATTATGCAGTAACAGAACGCGCTACTGAGTTCCAGCATCACCACACTCCCACAGGCATACTTCTAGGTGGATGACATCATCCACAAAGGCAAAGACGCCGATAGGGAATGTATGGGGAGTGAGCCATCTAAAAGCATTACTCTGTCCCCAGGCAGCTGGAAACACACACACACACACACTTGGCAGGGCTGGGAGTCGAACATACACCTAACTATCTTATCACACTACAGCATTACGCAGTTACAGAACGCGCTACCGAGATTACTGGAACACAGCACTCCCAGAGGCATACTTCTAGGTGGATGACATCATCCGCAAAGGCAAAGACGCCGATAGGGAATGTATGGGGAGTGAGCCGTCTAAAAGCATTACTCTGTCCCCAGGCAGCTGAAAACACAGACACACACAGTTGGCAGGGCTGGGAGTCAAACATACACCTAACTACCTTATCACACTACAGCATTACGCAGTTACAGAACGCGCTACCAAGATTACTGGAACACAGCACTCCCAGAGGCATACTTCTAGGTGGATGACATCATCCGCAAAGGCAAAGACGCCGATAGGGAATATATGGGGGAGTGAGCTGTCTAAAAGCATTACTCTGTTCCCAGGCAGCTGGAAACACACACACACACACACACACACACACACACACACACACACACACACACACACTTGGCAGGGCTGGGAGTCGAACATACACCTAACTACCTTATCACACTACAGCATTACGCAGTTAAAGAACACGCTACCGAGGTTACTGGAACACAGCACTCCCAGAGGCATACTTCTAGGTGGATGACATCATCCGCAAAGGCAAAGACGTCGATAGGGAATGTATGGGGAGTGAGCCATCTAAAAGCATTACTCTGTCCCCAGGCAGCTGGAAACACACACACACACACACACACACACACTTGGCAGGGCTGGGAGTCGAACATACACCTAACTACCTTATCACACTACAGCATTATGCAGTTACAGAATGCCCTACCGAGATTACTGGAACACAGCACTCCCAGAGGCATACTTCTAGGTGGATGACATCATCCGCAAAGGCAAAGACGCCGATAGGGAATGTATAGAGAGTGAGCAGTCTAAAAGCATATTACTGTCCCAAGGTAGATGTAGACAAACACACGGCAGTGGTGTGAGCGGGACAACTGCTTATCTACGGAGCACTATTACAACACTACATAGATAGGAGACACGCCACAGACAGTACACCCTTCAAGACAGTCAACCAGTGTGTTCAATGTAGGAATCCATCCTGACGTGGGGTATGGACATCTGTTGCCTGGATGACCACCATCGCTATACAGGATGTTAATGGCCATGCCCATACACAGAGGCACATAACCGTCACAAGGTGTCACTGGGCATGCTCACACACTTAGTATCACATGTCCGTTTGGAATGTACTGTGTGTCCATCTACACAATGGTGTACTGGGCATGCTCACACACTTAGTAGAAGTGAAGGGCTGTATTGTATGCACACGGATTCTAAACACGGAAGGGCACAGTTTGGAATGCATACTGTGAGTCCATCTACACAACGGCGTACTGGGCATGCTCACACAGTAGTAGCGAAGGGCTGTCCAGCATGCACACGGATTCTAAACATGGAAGGGCACAGTTTGGAATGTACTGTGTGTCCATCTACACAACAGCGTACTGGTCATGCTCACATAGTAGTAGCAAAGGGCTGTCTTGCATGCACACGGATTCTAAACACGGAAGGGCACAGTATGGTGTTACTGTCCCCACGTACATGAAGACCACTCACATGTACTGACCAGTACACACTCAAGAGCCATCACAGATGTCTCAGGTGCAGATCACAGAGGTAAATGCTGCATTCTACTATGTAGCCCTCAGACATCACCATGTCCTCGGACCAGCAACACACATCCATACATTACCACAACACCATGTGACTCATGACCAGTGGACTGTACATAGGTCTACAGCAACTGTGCAGACTACACATGTACTGACAGGGTTCTATCATGTGTTATGCAATGCAATGATACCACTGTTCATAACCAGGTCGGCTCTACACATAACAGGGGTCCTGGGTCTTACACAGCTGTAACAGATGAGTGTCGCTGTACACCAAAGAACACAAATGTTTGGATATGACATACATGTAATTGCAGTGGATATGTACATGGACCACACACACACACACACAAAACACATATGTACATAGCATAGCATTTGCTATCCTCTGTGCAGACAAGTGGCTACAGCAATCACATGCATGTACATGGAAGGTAGGTCCATGGCTGTTGAATGCTAACAGTACATAAGGTAGCAATGTTGACCAAGGTAACATTCCCTCTGTACTAGTTACCCATGACAACCATCATATCATACAACAGTCCATGTGTTATGTATGTCATCACACATGTCCACCATTTGCAATGCATACAAACATGGCTACATGACAGGCATGTAGGACCAACACACATGTACATGTAGTGGTGTGCATGCAGCTACCATGCATGTGCAGTAGCTGATGTATGTAATTCATCTGTGCCTAACTACAACATGCAGTTGCAATGCAGCCCCATCACTGACACCTGTATATGGTGAAATACTGACAGTACGGTAGGATATACATCAGGTATGGATGGATGTGTGTACATAAAGTGGTGATCCACCTTTGCAGATGGATGTTTGCCGAAAACAGCTCACAGGTGTGTCACAAGCCATCCTACCATTACATGTGCAAACAGTACGCTATGTTACTGTTACTTGATGGTGAAGACATACAACCTACACAGCGGTCAGGGTGTTACTGACTGTAAGTCACTTGACACCTGTAACACTTACATCCTCCCATGTGCATATAGCAGCACAATTGCTGAAGGTAGCGTTGGTACACATAATGTGGCCAATACTGCTGCATGTCTGTCAGACGTATCATCATATAGCAGGTGTATCATTCACAGTACTGCCATGTGTGTTTGCTTGTGTGACCATATATGCCACGTATGGTGGGGAATACATCCCAATTGTCACACACCCCTGTACACTATTGTAGAGATCTGTACATACTGCAGTGTGGAAAGCATGACGTAGGCAGGGGTGGTGTGTGTATCACACACATGTCAGCTATCTGTATGTGAATGACATTTGTGGACTCCACAGTGTGTGTGTGTGTGTGTGTGTGTGTGTGTGTGTGTGTGTGTGTGTGTGTGTGTGTGTGTGTGTGTGTGTGTATGTATGGCTGTCTGGTGCATGGAGTGAGGGTGTATGCTACCATACAGAACAGACAGGATCCCTAACCCCTCATGGTGATGCATTCTACTACCCTGTTGATGCCATCGGTCTCAGCCTTACTGGCTACCTGTACATGTTCATTCTCTGTGTCACGTCGTGTGGGTGCACAGTACTGTGAGGGTGATTACCACATAGGCAGGGGTCCTCACCTCAACACTATCGAGTGTGCATTATAGTGTTGTTGACCCCGTGAGTGTAGGCATGTTACTGTGTGTTTCTGTGCATGTCTGTGTGTGTTCTCATCCTGTAATGTGACTGGGTATTACTGCTACACAGTGAGGCCTCATGCTATCAAGTGGCCTCTAAAGTTATCATGGGGCAGACCACTGTGTAAACCCCCCCGCACCATGTCAACATACCTGTGATGTGACCTGGTATGGATGTCACGTCTCTAGCCACTGTAGCCTATTAAACAGCCCACATGCTTCTGGATCAGTAGATGTGTGGACATCTGTGGAATGGTAGCCTTTCTAACAGTGAGGTTGAGGCTACGTATAGCATGCTGGTATTGCCATACATGCCTGTGAGTACTCCACATTTACACATGTGAAACTACAAACACTGCTACTTATTGGCACATACAAGTAGACCTTAAGGAGGGAAGCAGGGCATCATTACCAACACGCTGTTACTGTTGCTACCAAGACACATACTGTGAACATACAACAATGCACTCCAACTGCAAACACTGTAACGTAATGACACATGCAATTAGACCTTAAGGAGGGAAGCAGGGCATAATTACCAACATGCTGTTACCGTTGTTACCAAGACACATACTGTGAACATATAACAATGCATTATAAACCTTACTACATGGTATGTCTGGTGCGTGTCAACAGTACACAACTAATGTCATATACACTTATCTCACTATTCTGTTCACCCTGTGCATCAGACCATATGAGCATGTCCCTGCAGGGATGGTGTGGATGATGGGGATGCGGCACAGGCATCATCGTATGCACAGGGTGATAATGTTTGCCAGGGGCATAGGCTGCACCAGTGGATGACATCATATGTGTGGGTAAGGTCCAGTGATCTGATTGGACATGTGTGGTCATTATGCATGTGGGTGTTGTGGTGTCCTACAGATGTTTCTGCTATATGTGTGCACACAGTTCTGCCTTTTCTCAGGCCTACACAGGGGTATTATTGACAGCTCCAGATTGTACAGACCAGGATGTACAGCTCACTGTGTCCAGCCACGGCCACGTGACCTGTGCCTGCCAGGGGTTGCACGGGCACTACCAGGTGGAGGTACAGATTGGCTACTGTCCAATGACACTTGTCCACTGGAACCATGTCCCCGCTGGGAACGTCCAGGGCCATGTCCACGTGGCCTGCTGTGTCCTGGTGTGGACAGCACAGCACCAGCTGCACTGCTACTGCTACCAGCACTATGGGAGTGGGCATGTGAGTTGGCTCGTTCACGTTGACCTGCACTAGGTGGTGTAACTGGCCTACGTCCACATGGCCTATGCCTCACTCCTACCACATGTTCCAGCATAGACAGCTCATGCTCGAGGATTGCCATGCTACGGTCAAGGATTCCAACCATGTCACCCAATCGCCTGTTCAGAACATCAGCAATCTGCTGTTGAGCATTTGCCAATGCCTGGATGTTGTCATTTAGAGTACGGATAGCAGCCCTCTGAAGCCTCTGCCCTTCACTGTTCTGCCATTCAGCACATGCCTGTGCTGCCATTACAGTCTGGAACATGCGTCTGGTGACACCAGCTGCTGCGCTCTGTCCTGCAGATGCATGTCTGCCAGAGGTCTTCCTACGAGCAGCACTGGCCACATGCCTGTGTGGCACATCTGCAGTCATTACACTGACACCATGGTGTGGAGACACACCTTCTGTAGCCACCACACATTCTTGTTCCGAGCTAACACACGCTGACTGTCCTTCCTCTATGGCCACTGGTGATGGGGTATGTGTTGGCATGAGAACTGTGTGCAGGGAAGAGCGGGACATAGCTGGGATGGCAACCATTGGCACAGATTCAGCCCCTGACAACCCTGCCTGTACCTCATGCATATGTTCATCACTGCTAGTATCTGTGGGGACACTAACATCAGATGGACCGCAGGAGGGTAACGCACCTACATCACCTGTGAATGCAAAGAAAGACTCTACATTACAATAGACACACAGACACACAGACACACCATGCATGTGATTTGACAGATGGCATGCAGCATGCATGTGATACAGCAGACGGCATGCAGCTCAGACATTAATAGTGGTAGTTAGCATACCTCCCTGGGTTGCACACAACAGCAAGCAGGTGTCATATCAGTAGCCATGCAGTTCACACAATCATGGTAGTAAGCATGCATCCCTGTGATACATCATGTGGACCAGCACAGGTTAACAGTACACATGGCTAAAGTGACCTTGACATGTAATCTGTTGATGTGTGCATTGACATGCATACATGTCTGACACAATGGTGTCCTGACACATGTACAGCATTGTAATGGGTATCACATTGCAGTGTTGTCTGTATGCCCTACAGATAGAATGCACTTTTAGCAAATGTGCATGAGCATTGAAGGGTAGTGTGAGGAATCTACATTGCTATACAGTGTGAAGTACAGACACTGTGCCATTGCATGGCATCATGCGGCATCTATATTGCTATACAGTGTGCAATATGCACACAGTGCATAGCCATAACTGCGTGCATACACATTACATAACTGTGGATTGTGACCCATGTCGCTGAGGTGTATACACACCAAACCATGCTGTGTCATGTGATAGGTCACTGGAAGACCTACGGATGACACCCCTACACAACTACTACAAAGTCTTAGCTGCCTGGCAACCATGTCCACACATGGCAGACTTGTCAATACACCATGTCCCACATGACATTAATGTACCACACACATGAGGTGCATGGCTGACAGTGATGTCCTACAGCAGCAAGGGAAATGTGCAGTATCTGTGGCCTGATGTGGTGTCAATGTCTGTGGAAGCTGTACAGGTGACTACTGTCATGCTATGACACAGTCGTGATGTTCAACACATCTAATATGGTCGAATTAAGTGACACCTCCACTAGCTGTGCACAGGCATTTAGGATGTCCAGTGTTCCACATCAACTATATAATCAGTCAACTAAGGCTATAGTTGGACCATGTGTGGACAATGTGCAACAGGGTGTATACACATCACAACTACTGTGTGGCTACATGTCTCTGGCCATCCAACATGGCCATGTGTGAACAAGTGTTGGCCAAATGTTTGTGATGGCCATCTATCTCACATGTCTGTGTTGTCCCATATGACATACACCCATAGATGTCAGATATGTCACTGTCCACAGGGCTATGCAGACAACGGGTTGTATGTTTGGTATGTGGGGTATTTATTATGGGATAGTGAGACAATATTGCAGCTGGAACACTACATGTCTGGGACATGTCAGATGGCACATCACAATGTGTGCACCCATTGCAGGGGCATATTACACAATGGTGACTCCTGTGGGCTGCCCATATCCCAGCTCACTGTGTGGTACTGTTTGCGTACCACACATGTGTTGTTCCAATGTATAGTACATATGCCTACATTGAACACCTCCACCGTTGTATGCACAGCTGTCCACACATCTAGCAATGACAGATATTGTGGTTTCATGTCAGTGTTTCATTTAGTTTGTATATATTGCACATGGGTAGCCAGTGTGAATGATGACAGATGCAACCTGTATATCGTGACTGGACCATACATTATGTGTACATGTGTTAACTGGCCACATGGCATATAGATATATGCATTAACATGCCTGATACTGATAACTATCTCACCTGCAACGGACTGATGTCTGTACAGCACGCCAGAGGTACCTGTATAGTGGTGACACAGCAGTTTGAACATTATCCATGACTGTATGACAACCACAGGGTGCACTGTGCATGTTAACACATTCGCCTGTAGAATAGCATATAGTATGCACATGTGTGCATACACAGTGTAGCATACTGTAGTATGCGGCATGTGTGTAAACATACCTTGCATATGATGTTACATTACATATTGTACAGTGACACATGCAACTAAATGGGATATAATAGTCATATGTGCAGTAGTGACTTACCAGGCAACTCCAGGCTCATTGGTTGGGAGACACCCACTTCCACGATGGCAGCTAGTGTTTCTGGATGCTGTTCTGAGGGTGTCCCCAGGCTGGCCAGTAGCTCCTCGATGGGTGTGAGTGGGGGCTGGGTTGGTGGCCCACCACCTGTTCCACGTTGTTCCCTGGCGATTGCATTGGCACGCTGTTTTGCATGTCGTATCAGGTACGTACAGTGTCTGCGCACCTGCTGGTAGGTGCGGTTATGCCACCCACATCATTAACCCTCCTGTGAAGGTCCTGCCACAGGTCGTCACGCTGCTGGGCAAGCTGTGGCACATGGCTGAACAACACCTCATAGTTCTCATGGAGGTATGGGATGACGGCATCATCCTCCAGGTGGCTATATGCTGGCAGGAGTGAACAAGGCATTATCTGGAAGACATAATGATGGAGACAGGTCACAGTATCACAGAGATGTACAGAGATACAGCTGCACATACATTTGTATTAAATCTAGTACATCTGAACAGTTATCTTTGCAAATCATCATGACACTGACATGACTGCCATGTTTGTGTCACACACATGTAACACCCGTTATGCATTGAATATCATCACCATATATGTGTGTCACCTCATTACATTGTTCATACTCCATGTGAATGCTGTCTTGATGTGGGCATGTCTGTTTGCCTGTACTGGTGTTCTTACCTATCAGCACATGCCTGGATGTGTCCACAGTAATGCTATTGACCTTGATGCTGTGTATATGTCACATATCAACACATACACTGCCTTAATGGACATGAGCAGTGACAATGCACACATACGCACGGAAATCTTTACATGCATGTGTTTTGCCATATACATCTACACGGCACTGTACAGCCGTTCAACATCCTGCCACATATCACCTGTGTTGCACATGTAATAGACATGGGACAATGGCTAGCCAGATGTCATTCGCATGGATGGTTATTAACTATAACATGTACGGGCAAGGTTTTCTAGCTGTACCCAACAGCCATTTTGCCACCATGAGGTGCATCAGTGCCACATTACTGATCCAGACAGTTAATAATACATCTACCATGCAGTCATTGCACCATGTATGACAGAGATGACATGTGCAGCTTTGATGGACAGGGTTGCATGGTATGGCAGGAGTATGTAACATGTATGGCACAGGGATCTGTCCAGCATGTGGCGATCCTTCTAGTAGGACGGTGGCTGTCCATGACATATGTCTTTCAGATCAGGATATGTATGTGTAGCATGCCCAACATCACAGTGCAGCACATGTCTTTATGCAAGGTAGCAAGCATGCTGCATAGTGGAGGTAAGGATTGTGAAGGCTGGTATCGCCCATCCACACATGGCCAATACCCCTTAAAGGTGATATGTGATCTGATATTGGTCACCCGAGTGCTGAGTATGCCTGTCCAATGATCTCCATGCTCATGGATGGCACCCTGTCATGACATGGGTGCCTCGTATAACTACCTAATAGGCCTGGAGACGTCACCAACTCAGGGAGGTGAACTGCACAGCACCATCCCTTACACAGTGTCCATAATGTTGACCGCTGCCTAGGTGGTAGTTAATGGGTACAGGGTTATTCACCTAGTGGTGACAATACTATTATCAGCTGTCAGATTGTGCACATATGTCACACACCTCACCCACAAAGCCCATTCTGTATGTTGTCCACAACACTAAGACAGCTATTGCTCCTAGGTCATGGACATTCACATCCTTACATACACAGATGCCCTCCATTTGTCTGTGCGGTATGGGCTACAATGAGGGGGGAGTACACAACATTAACCCTGTTTTACTGTAGCTGCCACTGGTGTGATATGCACATGTCACTCAGACACCTTTTGTAGTGTTGCTTCTGTCAACAGGCCACTGGTAAAACACTCCTGTGACATGCGAAGGTACATCTAGTATACTCAGTGTAGCTGAAAAATGGTATGGGTGATGATGTCCTATGACCTGTCACAGGTATGCTATGCAGTGTGAAATCATCCGTACTGTCATCTACTTCTGTACTGCTAACATCTATGTTGATAAAGGTTCATAGACTTGCAGACCATACTCAGCAGGGTAATAGTGCAGTGCCTCCAATTATGACTGTCGTCTCCACTTGTGGGTTGCAGTGGGTTGATATTATCCAACACCCTATCTGTATTGCATATTCATGCTCAGCACTTGTTCAGAACATGTGAGCACTTCATGAGCTACTAATTACTATAGCACCCATTCCAACTCATTTCTTACAAGTACACTGTCTGTCCTTACATTTCCAGCTTACTTACAGTACAACAGCTGTTGTACACACGTAACTCACATATCTTGTGAGACATGGTTGAATATACAGGCATGTCCAAGTGTCATGTACCAGTGCTATTGCCTGTCTATATGATTAATATGGCAAACATGTGGCAATAGAGCAATTGTCTCATGTACACAGTCAATGCTCACCTCCCAACATATGACACTACAGCCTGTGGGAGATGCACATATGTAGCCATGCTGGGGGTAATGCTCTCACCAACCCAGACTGGACCTGACATTCATGTGGGGACGTTTAACATTTGCAACACACCCCACTCATCACATAGTCTCACTAGATCTCCACCACTACAGGCCACACATAGTATGAGTACAACATTTGCAGAACCTCTCCATACTCTGTGTAGGCACCAGAGGCAGCCCCCATTACCAAACACAACAACAATTACTTATAGCCCACAGACTCATGTGTGCCCATCAACTACAGCCAATAGGGTGTTATAACATACCCAACACACCGGTCATAGGTGACTCTGTAGGCGGTCACACTGATACACCAGGGATCACTGCAGTGGCTGTACTGTACAGAGGTGCAGGTAACACATGGCTCTGCTGTTCACAGACAGGACACTACCCTAGAGAGGTGCCACCAGTGTAAACACTGTAGTTGGGCTTACACATAGACATGCCAGACAGCATAGTACCTCACTATGAAGCTGTGAAGCTATTACATGTCCTTTGTGCATGGTTAATTGAGTAGCTCTTCCATTTCATTTAGCTATCATGCTGTTACAGTGTCCCGTGACTACAAGCCATATGTATCCTGTTATTGTGTATTGTACATGCCAACAGACGATACCTTTTGTTTGCATGATATAACAGTTGTGCTGTGTAGAATATCTGACATATCTACCTACAATACTGTACATTACACATATTTTACACATTATCCCATAATGCAAAGCATACTTGCACAGCAGGACCACCTTAGGCATGTTATTGTCGTTATATGCCCATACACATGCCTACTGTGACAGTATATCAACATATACTATCCCCTGCTATGGCACATACTTGTTGGACATACCCTACCACTGACAGCAGGTGGTGTGGAATTGTTCTGTTTAAAGCCCTCATGTAACATCCCTTGTGGTGTATGTGATGTTTACCTTGTGGCCCACAGCAGGACACACAATTTCTACAAGCATTACTATGCTCAACAAGACATCACTACATAATACCTTTTCCCACTTTATGCATTGCGTACACTTTTAATTAATACAAAACAGGCTCTATGTACACTAACATACTGAGTGTTCTACATACCTTGTTAGCGTTCCGAATCTTCGTAAATATCTCTCTTACACCTTTACTGTTTAAATGGTTCTATGGTATGAGCATACGGTTTGAATGTATGGCAAGTCATCCTTATATACATCGATACCTGTAACATGTGGTTTCCTGCCGCCAATTGGTGTTCCTGAGTAAATTATTACATGCACATCAGCTGTGCAGCTACTCCATTCACCAATTACATGGCAACAGTGGGGTATAATTTAATTCTCCACTTGGGCATTGCCCTTTTGCCCTACCTTCGGGGAGACAGCCTGTATGTGTTTTGTTGTGAGGAATTGCAACTGCTATTTGTAGAGACACGGATATTTTGAATTCATGTCCCCCGTGGATTGTGTGTGATGGCTAGAGTATGTGGTTCTACATGTGAGTGTATCTGTCATCTCAACCATCTGATAAGGGACTATTGCAAACAAATCCTGTAACATCGCCATCTGTTCCATTATACAACAGCTATGATTTCACATGGCGCCTTTACAAATGTGTCTCTCACAAGGTATAACACTTCTGCAGATGTAATTGAGTGAGTGGATGTTTGTGATGTTATTACAGTCTGTATTGCAATTGTTTCAGTTGTGGGGGAGATGTAGGTGGGAGTACATAGCATACACAGGTTTGTGGGGACTGCATTTCTACATATTCCATATATGTGTGTGGGCTCCTTCCCTAATTGAAGACCTATCACTTAGTAGACTGAACTATGGTTGTTACAAGCTTATACATTGAGCCATTGTTAATTGGTTTCTATATAGTATGCAGGTGAGGTTGATACTTCCATACCTCCGGAAATACAGCGATTTGTAAAGGAATGTTACTAAATGACAGCTTTCTCATGTATTTCTGTCACAGATATTTGCACTCATTGCAGTTGTGTTGGTGACTGAACCTCTTTGGCATGGGTTGCCACATTTTCGAAAGGCCATAGTGGGACATTTGCAGGACACACATCGGTGTTTACAGGCCGACACATACCCATGGTCACTACACAGGATAGAACATACTTTTATCCTGAATACATACTTATTCTTGTAGCACTTTAGCTACTTATCATGTTTCATGTAATATTTACATTTTGTAGATACAGGCATAACTATTTAATGCAACTATCACATAATATATGGGACATAATTATGTCCTACAATCTCGGACATTTGCCCTTTTTAATATTTTTTGTCAGGACACAACTGCCCAGGGAGGGGCTGTCCCTCTTAAAGTGGGACAGGTGGCAACCATATGCCTACGGCCAGCTATGACCACACCTACCGTACTGATCTACCTCCGAGTTAGCACTAACAGACACACAATGCAAACACACACACACACACACACACACACACACACATTACAGTCCCAAAGAAACGCACACGGCACCCTCAACACACACATACACAGACTACAGCAATCACAAACACAGTTGAACACAGTACCTACATTGACCACAACACTGGCAGTGATAACTAAATGTCCCTTAATATCGTGATAATATTACATGCGGCTCCAGTGTTCCGGTACTGTGTTCTTTCGGTCTTTAAACCTTGTGATTACGCATGTCGGTATGTGACACATTCCATAGTTGTCAGTATCCTATTTATTTCTACCTCCATGTTTGTGTACATGTCGTTGACCTATCTATATATTTGCAGATATAGGTGAGTCCGTATATATCAACATATATCTCTCTATCACCCTTTCTATCTCTATTATATATATATATATATATATATATATATATATATATATATATATCAGAGAGAGACTGAGAGGAAGAATGCACCTTTCATTGTGTACATGTTGGTGTATACTGTTTCCTGGACTCCGCACTTTTGTGTTTGAACCTGTCACATTACACATCTGCCATTGGTACATCTTGGGTAGCTTTGTGTTAGGTGATTGTGTACATGATTGGGTGTTCTACTCCTGGCAGTGGTCGTTTTACCATTCAGAGCAGGCACTATTAGTACAGGGGTGAATAATGCTAGTTTCACCTGTTCTGGACATCATTGACTGTGATCTGGCGATATTCAGAGAAGCTTAGCCCTGTTTTGCGCATATCCGTATAGTCATGTTTAAACGACACTTACCAGCACTGGGCAACGCATATTCCCGCTAACATGTGCTACACCTGATCTGATGACCTGCATCCAACATCCATTATTCGTGCCTTCGGGATTACGTAACGTCCCTTGCAGGATATGGTACCGGGTACATGCACGACAGTCAGTGCATTTACCACTTGGGCATCTGGGATTTGTACACGTGTTATGTCATTTTGTATGTGGACTGTACTACGGCTGTTACTCCATACTGCAATCAAATGGGTAACTCAGTTAGTTTACATATGGATGAGACCTATTAATGGTATGTCCAAGTGATGTTTAATGGATGTGCTCCAGCACTGGGAATGTATGTCACAGTGAGCCACACACTATAATGTGCTACACCTTCACACAACCATAGGTGGAGCATGCTGGGGTGACAGATACCTGTCATGGGTACACCCCATGCTTTGCCACTACATCCATGATTACATTGTATGGAGCCCCTCATTAACACACCAGGGAATCCATGCAGAGTGTGTGGGGAACAGTGATTACACACATGGATCCCGCAATTGGCTCTGCTCCACTGAGGGTCAGTTGGTTACTCGATGTGGTGGTGACAGCAGACACTGTTTGCCTCGATTGATGAATGGCCTCTGACAATCGGGTGTGTACCTACCGATGTACCTAGGAACCTATACATACAGTACCAACATATGCTGATAGGTGCGTGTACTGTTCAGGTGTTGACATTCCTTGTTCCAATAGCTGTTGTGTGTGCAATGGTTGAGGGCTGCCTATGTAGGATTCACACAGTAGGCCACCTATACATTACAATTTACAGGTGGTCATGTGTGTGCCATCCATTTTACTGTGTGTACAGGTGGAGAGGTGTGTCAGTCTGTAGGGGCCTACACTGTCATAGTATGTGCTATACATTCCCTCTTTGCCAAGGCGTAGACATATTGGGCATGCCTCCGTCTGCCTACTGGGGCTGGCACAGGGTGTTCGTGGTCTGAATCTCTCTGTGCCTGTGATGGCCTTGGCAATTGTGGTGGGCTGTGAGGGCCTTCACCATTATGTCCCTGCTGCAGCTGTTTCCACAGGATCATATTATGTAGCATGGAACATATTATGAAGATGTGGGCACACGTGCCTGGAGAGTACTGCAAGGCTCCACCAGATATGTCCAAGCAATGGAACCATGATTTCAGAATCCCGAACACACGCTCTATGATGATTCTGGTTTGTGTGTGTGCCTCATTATGGTGTTCTTGCATGGGTGTGTGTGCCTTTCTGATGGGAGTCATCATCCATGGCTCCAGTGCATAGCCAGCATCCCCCACAAGGTGGCCATGTGGGATGTCCCCCCTGACAAATACCTGATACAGCTGTGAGGCATGCCAGATGTCAGAGTCATGGTAGCTTCCAGGGCTACCAGCACACACATCCATGATAATGCCCTGGGCATTGCACACGACCTGGCAGTTGATGGAGTGGTATCCCTTGCGGTTTATGTAGCGCCTACCATGCTCACCAGGTGGTGACTTGATATGTATGTGCATGCAGTCTATCGCACCCAGTACCTCCGGGTAGTGTGCCACATGGTGGAAGAGACACATATTGCTGGCCAACTCCTCCTGAGTTCAGGGGAAGTATATATACTCACTGGCATGTGGTAACATAGCATCCAGGAACTGGTGTAGTACCTTGGATGCTGATGCCTGTGAGATCCCCATTACATCTCCAGTTGGCCTTTGAAAGGTACCTGTGTCTAGTATTCACAAGCTTACACATACCTTCGTGTCTACTGGGATGGGTTCCCCTCTGTTGTTTCTGGATCTCAGGAGTGGCAGGCACAGCTCAACTATTTGCTGTAAGATGTCCCTGTCCACCCTATAACGCTCTACTATCTCCAGATCATGTAGCCCCTGGTAGGTTACCCTTGGTTTGAACACTCTTCTCCTCCTCCGGGGCCTGCGGTGGTTGTCAGCATCATCCTCCACAACACCTTCAGTCACTAATACATGGTGATGAATCACAGCTATGGCAGCTCCTAACATGTACATTGTAAAAGTTCCCCGTCTGTTTACACCTATGATGCAGTGTTTGGGAATACACAGGTGTGTGTGAGGTGCTTTCACACTTTATACTACTGTGCTGTGAACACTGATGATGTCATAGGGTGTGTATGTACGATCGTAGCTACAGGGTATCTTATGCGTTTTACGACAGGAACTATTATTGTGGTGCCTTTGGTGTTGAATTACATTTGGCTGTCGTGGATTACCTCTTGCCCTTCCCTTTACATTTCTTAACATTTCACCTCCCATTTTCTGGCATGCATCCAGCAGCCTGCTTTCATTTGTACTTTCCTAAACCTGGCTTATCTTGTGTAATGTGTTCTATGGCCGGTCTACTGCAGGTTTGCTTTGCTCTGCTATGATAGTTCTCTTTTCTTTGCAATCCGACACCTCCCCTATCCTGTTTTGCAGGTTTCTGCGAGCAGACTTGTCAGCTGCCCTCGATTGCCCGCTGTGAGTTAATAGGTGTTAATTGCTCAGTTGTACTCCAATTATCCTACTGCGGCATTTCCTTATTTATTTCCCCTGACCTTCCTGTTTGAGCTATGATGCGCAGCGCGTGCATCTGCTTACCGGGTTTCGGGCACATTTTCATCCCCGTACACATGCGCTTTTGGGCACCATATGTGCTCTCAGCTAAATGATGCTATACCTACCTCCCCACCCCTGTCCTGCGGCTTTGCTTAGCAACGGCCAGGCCGGATTTGCATTGCTCCAATGTGCTTACAGCTACGATGGCACACCCCACTGCCGATGTCATGTATACCTCTAAACCACTCCTTGGTGTTGTAGCGCTGCGCCGTATGGTACATCCTTAGTCCGGCGGGACATTTGTGATTCACTATTACCTGCCTCATTTGCATGGCATTGACTACTAATTCCTAGTTACCGTGCTGAACACTGTCACAGACCCTTAGAAACCCTTGCAGCTTGGTTGTGGTGTACCATGCATACCACTGAGTATTATGGTAAAAATCATGATTTGTATTACATTGTGATTTTATGACATTTGTATATATTTTCTTTGTGTTCTCATTTGTGCACACATGCCCTGTGGTTGTACTTTGCGTTACTGTGGACATGACATTAAATTTTGTTTTTTAGGTGTTGTGCATCTTTTCATATGCCATTGGCTGTATATTTAGCCATTGGCATATGTTAACTTTGTAATACATGAGTCTGGTCTGCTTTCATAGCTCCGATGTTCTGTTTGGAAAAATGTAAACCGTGTTTTTTGGTTTACATTTCTGTGGGCTTACGCTACGCCTGCACCACTTCATGAATCGCTATGTACCTTCATTTGCATGGTGCGGCACTGCACATGGGGTGATTAGCATACCTAAGCCGAGGGCTGCGCAGATCTGGCATACGCTGGTAGTGCATGTGGAATTGGATCACACCTGAATCGCTCGGTGGCCATATTTGGCATTATACCGCCTATGCTACACCTGCGCCTGGTGAAAGCTTCATGAATCCCGGGGTTAGTTTTACATAAGTTTCGATAACGTCTTTCCACAAAAGTAAAACACAATGCACTTCTTTAAAAGTTACTAAAAGTCACATAATGGTCTCTAAATACACTTTTATCACTGTAAAATAATTAATTTTACTGAAGAGTTCAGTTTCAGTCATAAAATTACAAGATGGATTCCCCCCAAAGGGAACTTCTCTGCCCACCAATGAAAAATATTAGCTGACTTCCGATCTTTAAAAGCCCACAAGAGAAGCACTTTTCTGCAGCAGGAATGCTCTGAAGGGCTTGGTGCCCAAACCACATTTTTATTCAGCTTAGCTTGAGTTAACTAATGGTCTGTGTGCATGGAAGGTGCCCATAATGCTCTGGAAGCTGGCCGGCTGTTATATCCTTAACAGGATGATACCCATAAAGATAAGGTTACTGCAATAGTGGTCACTATGATAAACATCCAAGATACTTTGCACTCTTTTGGTTCCTTGCATGGGGTCTTTGAGGGGCAGAGAACTTAACCTCAAACATCAGAGCATGTATCTTGCCACCTTGTGGTAACCATTCTTTAACTTACTGTGCAAATAATATGGATCCATCAAAAGGAGTGTTAGCAACAGGCTGTCCTAAAGTTATCCACAAATCCAGCTAGACAAGTCTGTGAAATCATGATGATAACTCATCTTGCTGCCCTCTGATCTGCCACATTCTGTAAAATGTGCATGGAGAAAGTGGCTATAGTATTCACTCTTGACACTTGTGACTCAAACTATTTGTGGGTATCTCCAGGTGGCAACTTTCTACAGGACTCTACAATCGTGTCTGCTATCTCCCTCTGGAATATGTTAACATGTCAAGTAATTTATGGAAGGGATAGAGAAGGTACTTGAGGCATACACATGTTTCCCTAAAGGAGCCATGGACACAGGACTCTTGTCTGGGGAATGGATAGCCCAAGCAGTCTCTGGGGTCTCTCTTTTTGTAGCAGCCAAGACAGCAGTGAAGTCTACAAGTGGTCTCTTTTTCCAGAAAGCCTGTCCTTGGGAGTCCACAGTACTTTGCCTGGCTTTTGATGTACAGGATCTGCTACTTTGGATTGTTTACATACATGCTGGCAAGCTGAGTCCACCATCTTGTCAGGGGGTGGGGCCACTCAAACTGCTGGTTGGACAAACCAATCTTCTCCTTAGGAAAGATAGGGTCAGTGGGCCAGGATCTTCACTGTATCATCATTTCAAGAATTTCCCTAAATCTGGGGTCTTCTGGAGGGGATTGGGGAGAATCCTTACCCTCATCAAGATCAGTGTCCAGGCTGGGAAACTATGATCTCATCAGTCCCTAGCACCAGTCCAGGACCAACGCTATCAACTAGACTGGCATCAAAACATGAGCACAGGGAATAGACTTCAGTGGAATGGTGTTAGTCTCAGTGCCATAGATATAATGGTGCAGACAGCCTCAAGCTTACTGATTAACAGTATCAGTAGGATTGCCACTGATGTCAACAATGCTGAGGGATCTGACATCACAGGAAAAATTACAGTCAGTGGTAAGGAAAAGGCACAGGTTCCATGGTTGGCCATGACACTTCCAGTGCTGACACTGGGCCTGGGGTAGGAATGTAAGTTGATGGTAAAACCTTGCCTCTGGCCATCCTAGAAACACAGGTGGCCAAGATGCCATACAACTAAATTTAGACCATTAAAAGGGTAATCATCATTATTCTTTCCAACTCTAGTGATGCTGTGGAGCTGCAGGCCTATGCACTAAACTGGAGGACCTGCCAGAAAGGGCCAAAGTCATCCAAGACTGCAAAAACCTAGGCAACTAGTGCTCCAAAAGATACTGCTAAGTCTTCTCCTCAAAGCTAATTCTAATTCTAATTCTAAATAGCCTGAATGGTCAGGTCTAGAGAAATAAGGAAGAGATGTAGTTGGAGGCACCAAAAAATCTAGGAGTTATCTTTAAGGGGATCCTGTTCTAATAAGTACTTAAGGATTAACTTGTTTCTGTAGTCAATAAATGTTCACTGACAACTTCCAAGATGGCTGCACACTGATCAACAGCTTAATTTCAGCTTTCTTAGTGCAATAAAGAAACTGAGAAATAAGAGCCTGGAATTCTTCCAGCTTGAGTAAAACTCAGTTACTGACTAGGAAGTATACTGTTGGAATGCCAGCAAAGAAGAAATTTAGAGAACCTGAAAGAAAATCAACTAGAGAAGGGGAAAATAAAACACTGACTAGAAAGAATCCTGCAGCTGTTCAGCAAAAAGAGGTTCAAGCTTTAGCTTTGGTACACAAGATGGTTTCCAGTAATTTAGAGGAAAAGTAAATCAAATGTATTCAGAGGAAATTAAAATAAATGAAACACTGAAGGAGTAAATCAACTCGGCTAACAAAAAGTCTGAAAAAAACAAACAGAAGAAGCTTTAACTGACTATTCAGATGAACAGATAAAAGTGCAAAAATCAGAGGCTGAAATGAAGAAAAGGCTGGCTGAATATGAAACTGCCAGAGAGATGTTTAAAAAAATGGTAGAATTAGAAGACAGAACTCACAGGGAAAACCTGAGATTTTTTGCTGTATGAGAGAAACTGGAAGGAACAGACTTTGTAATTTTATGAAAGCACAAATAAGCAACTGAACTGGTACTCCACAGCAGGATGTTCTGATTCAAAGGGTACACTGACTGTATGCTCCAAACCTGGCCATGAGAAAGCAGCCAAGAACCATATTGTAAAGATGCAATCAAAGCAGCAGAAAGAGTGGCAGAAGGGAACTATATTAAAACGGTGAAGACAGCAGTGTGTTTGAAGAAAATGTTTATTCGCTGTACATCACACAGAAGAGAAGCTAATTCATCCCAGTAATCAGAGCATGTGTCAGAAGAGAAGCTAATTTATCCCAGTAATCAGAGGCAGGTGTGAGATTAAAGCTTCTGTATCCAGCTGTTTTCACAATATTTTTTTTCCTGGAGGATCAAACACATTTTTTGATGCAGAATACGCTAAAGAGGAAATACAAACTTTATCTAATGAAAAGTGAGCCATCAAATAGAAGGAGACTCTGCTTCTCATTCTTCTGACAATAAAGCGGATGCAGAGACCTTGCCACTAAAACCTTTTCCAATACTCCAAAGGAAAATGCTTGAAAGACACTAAAAAGCACAGCAGTTGACTAGAAGAATCAGGAGTACCTTGGACTTGAAACAAAGTCAGGTGCTGGGAGATGGAGATGAACAGAAAGAAGACCAGCAACACTGCAATTAGTTAATAAATGTGAAATTATAAAGCATTAAAAAGAAGTTATGTACTTACCATAGTATTCCTGAGGTGCAGCTGATCTAGATGTGAATCCCTTCATGATTAGGGATTCCATCTGTTTGACCATTTTCATTCTTCCTCAACATATAAGTTTGAATTCGATACTCGGATCTGATTCGGCTGTTATTCTAGCTTGTGGCCACCAACAAACTCTCAAGCTCCTTCCCTACCCATAATGCACCACCCCTAACATCCCTCAGATCTTGTTTGCAGCCTGATATGAAGACCATAAAGAATTGTTATCATTAGAGTTCAATATATGGGACATGTGGTGCCCCAAGAATTTAATTCCTCCAGAATTCACTTGTGATAAATGGAGGGGGATGGAGGGTGGGGAGTTGAGGAATAATGAAAATGGACAACACAGATGGGATGTTATGGTAAGTACTTAACTTCTTTATCTGATGTTGTCAATTTTCATTCTTTCTCAACGTATAGGACAGAGTTCCCAGCTACCTAAATTCCTGAGCGGATTTTAATGAAGGATATTCCTGAGTACGGTTGAGGAAAAGGTCTCTTTTTCTTTCAAGACCGGCTCCAATTTGTAATGAATGATAAAGGTATTAGGATTTGACCAAGTAGTTGTCCCATAACTAGACTCCATGCATAGTCTAGACAGGAATATAGTGGAAGTGGTCGTAGGTGTAGTTCAAAGAGCCTGTATTGGTTTGTTGGGAGGAGAATTCAATTTAGTCGAGACAAATAAAATATAATCTGTCAACCGCTTGGTTACTGTTACATTTGTGACTAATTTGCCCATTTTGTGATGTGACAAGAAAGCCAAAAATGTATCTGTCTTCCTAAGTTGTTAGTTCTGCGCAGATAGAAATGCCATTATCTATAAACATCTAGTAAGCTCAGCACATACTCTCCTTTATTTGGAAAGTCTGGGAAAAATGATGGCAGGTTAATTTGGTTGGTTAATACTGGATTCTGACACTGCCCTCAGCAGGGAGGAAGCAACAGTATGCAAAGTGTCCCTATCCATGTGAAAAAACAAGATGGAGACTTAGAATATAATGTCTGAAGTTCAGACATTATCCAACAGAAGCAATGTAACTAAAAGGATAGTGTTCCAGGTAAAGAATTTTAGATTAGATTTGGCTGTAGTTTGAAAAGAACACAGTGTCAAAGTTTGCCGTACAAACTGTATATCCCATGGGGGTATGGGATCTTTGAAAGGAGGTCTAATTAGAAAAAAAAAGCATTCAAAAATGCTTTGCAAAGTTTAGAGGAAGCCAGAGTAGAATTCTGAAAATCTGCATAGAAATTTGAGAAAGGTTGTGAGTAGAAGTTAGACAGTCCATAAACTAGCACACTCTTAAAATGATCTGATTAGAAATTCAAGGACAGACTGTATCAGAGCTGTGAAAGGTTTTACCTGATGCTGCTCTACTCAATAAAGAAAAAAATCTACAACATAAATTTCTGTAGAAACTCTTCATATAGAGTTGTTATGGGAAGGTAACAGAATGGAAGGGATGGGTAAAAAAGAAAGCATAGGTTGCCTTGTACTCCTGGGCACAGAATGAAAAAAAAGTAGTTATGTACTCACCATAACGTTCCATCTGAATACTTAATTTGTCTTCAACCTTTGGGCTTTGAATCCAGCATGGATCCAACACGGCTGCATAGCTAGCATCATTGATCTAAGCTCTCAGCTCCTCCCCCTACCTATAATGCACCATGTCTCCTTCCTCCCTTCAGATCAAATTTTCTGCTGACAATAAACACACACCCAACCCAACAAGGCCTCACCACTGCTGGCTGTCCTAAAATTCCTGAGCCAAGGAACAAAAGGAACCTTATGTGACAATCACTTTCTTACACATGGTCAGAATAATAGTGACAAGGCAGGGGGAAGGTGGGGAGGTTGAAGACAAATGAAGTGCAACTACTCAGATGGAACATTATGGTGAGTACATAGCTTCTTTATCTGAATTAGTTTACTTCATTTGGTCTTCAACCTCTGGGACAGAGTCCCCAGCTACTTACACCTGGGAGGCCTTTCTGGAAGGATATTCCGGAGCATGGCAGAGCCAAACAAAGCCCTACCACTGGAAATGATGTCCAACTTACAGTGAGAAATTAAGGTATGAGATGGGGACCACATAGTGGCAGAACAAATGTCATCCAGAGAGACCTTGGATCAGAATGCTGCCAAGGTAGCCACAAACCTGGTACAGTGTGCTTTTACCTGTCATGGCGGAGAGAACCCCTTAGCTAAATAGGCCCTGGTAATGCATTTGGTTATCCATCTGGCAATTGTAACTTTGGAAATTGGTTTGATCAAAAAAGGTTTAGCATAAGAAACAAACACTTGGTCAGATTTTCTAAAGGATTTAGTCCTGTGAAGGTAGAAACTTAGTTGTCTGTGTCCATCTAACAAATGCAATTTATATTCTCAACTGTTTTGAAAATTTGGAAAAAATACTTGCAGATTGATAGTTTAGTTTATGTTTGCTTCAGGGGCCACCTTTGGCCAAAAAAAAGGACTGGTGCATAGGCAGACTCAATCCTTGTGGAAGATCATGTAAGGCACTTTGATAGAAAGAGCTTGGAGTTCTGATACCCTCCTAGTGGAAGTGATAGCTACCAAGAAAGCAGTCTTCCAGGATAGATAGTGTAACTCAACTGTAGCTGCAGGTTCAAAAGGGGGTGAAACTAGAGGCTGGAGAACCAAGGTAATGTCCCACGGAGGTGTAGGATCTTTCACTGGAGGATGTAGTAGAAAGGTACCCTTTAGGAAAGCCTTACAGAGCTTAGAAGATGCCAAGGAAGTCATATTGTCCCCTTCGTGAAAATTAGAGACAGCGGCCAGTTGTACTTTAATAGTGGATGAACTGGCACCCTGTTGAAAAAGACCCACCAAGAAATCTAAAACTGACGAGACCAGGGCCATAAAAGGGTCCAAGGCATGCTGAGAAGCCCAGACCAAAAAACGCTTCCATTTGCAACGGTAGACTGTTCTGGTTGATGACCTGTGAGCAGCAACCAGAATCTCCTTAACTGAGGAAGATAAACCAGGAGTCCTGACAATCATGGGAACTGTAGCAGCCAAGCAGTGAGCTTCAGACTGCCCAGATTTGGATAAGGTATCCCCGAGGAATGAGAAATAAGACCTGGAACTGGATCCAGAGTCCATGGTGGAATTACTGAGTGAGAACCTAGGGACAGGAACCAGACTTGGAAAGGCCTGAATGGGGCAATGAGGATGACTGTGCTCCCCAGCCTGTAAGCTTTCTACAAAAACTTGGACATCAAGGGCAGAGGAGGATAGGCATAGAGTAGACCAGGTGGCCAAGCATGAACAAAAGCATCTCTGGGGGCTTCCCCCCTGAGGGGGGGGGCACAGGGCAGAGAACTCACTGCACTCTGCATTGGAAGGAGAGGCAAAGAGATTGCAGCAAGGGCAACCCCACCTGAGGAAGATCTGCTCTGTCACTGAAGGGTTCAGAGACCACTCATAGGGCATCAGAATGGACCTGCTGAGCCTGTCCACTAGAATGTTGGACCAACCAGGAATTTGCGTTGCTACCAGATAATGACCAGTGGAGATTGCCCATTCCCATACTCTCATGGCTTTGTGACAAAGGGGGTAGAATCTGGTTCCCCCTGTTTGTTGATGTACCAGACTACTGACATGTTGTCCATCTGGATGGCAATCGTTTCTAGAGGCAGATGGGCATGAAGGGCTTGCAATGCTAGAAGTACTGCACTCATCTCTAGCACATTGATATGCAGATTTGGTGGAAATTTGAGATTAAGTGTGGTAGGCTTGTCCACAATTTGGGAAGGGACCACATGCCTTGGACCATCCACCCCAAGCAATGACCATCCCCACCTGAGCAGGGAGGTGTCTGTGGTCACTGTAGCTTTGATCAAGAGTGGAAGAAAGGGATGACCCTTCGTTAGGTCAGGAGACTGAATCCACCACAGAAGGGTGTCCCTGCACAACCAGGATATTCGAACAGGATAAGACAAGGGTTGGTCCAGAAGAGACCATTGGATGGCAAAAGTCCATTGTAGAATGAGCATGTGAAGATGTGCTAAAAGCAATAGTTGGATTGTAGCTGCCATGGAACCCAATGCAGTGAGAACTTTTTCCACTGTTGGAACGTCTGTATGAAGAACCTGCAAGACATGCACCTTCAGATTGTGTAAGAAAGACCTGCATTTGAATCATATCTAACCGAGCTCCGATGAAGTCCAGGCTCTGAACCAGAGTCAGTGCTGATTTGGAGAGCTTGATGGTAATGCCTAGATTTTTGACTAAGAGTAGAAAGGAATCCCTGGCTTGGTATAGAAGATGCTTGGTCGCGGCAGCAAAGAGCCAATTATCCAGGTACAGAAAGTCCTGAATACCCTGAAGCCTCAGGTGAGTTGCAACTACTGCCATCACTTTGGTGAACACCTGGGGAGCAGTGGTGAGACCAAAGGGAAGGGCTCTGAATTGAAAGTGATTGGCTTTTAGCTGGAAGCAGAGAAACCTTGGGGAACATCTGTTCATTTTCATATAGAAGTAAGCATCTTGGAGGTCGATCGAGCACATCCAGTCATTTATCTGCAGATAGGGCAGGACAGAGAGAAGAGTGATCATCCGAAATTTTGTCTTGGTTACTGCCAGGTTTAGGGTGGAAAGATCCAAGATAGGTCTTAGGTCCCCCATCTTCTCTGGCACTAAAAAGAACTTGGAATAAAACCCCAATCCAGACTGGTCTGTGGGGACCCTTTGGATAACTCATTTGTTTAGCAGCTTGTCTACTTCTAAGGCTGTTGCTTCCCATTGAGCAGGTGGAACATCTGGGAGGTGTCTGGGAAGAAGAGGTGGTTGGTTGAAGGGAATTGAATAGCTTCAGGATATGATCTGCAGTGCCCAGTGATCATTTGTAATGGACTCCCATCCAGCTGGGTGCAGCAAAAAGTGACCCCCGACTGCCTCCAGAGAGAAACAGTCAGGGAATCCTTCAGGGCTGCTGCCCGGGCTTGTCTGAGATAGGTTCATGGGACCCAGTATTCCTCGGACCCCCTCTGTCTCTGGGCCGGCACCTATCATAACCCCTCTGCCTCTGGGGGATGAATTGTTCTGAGTATCCTGGGAAAATGCCTGAGATTTTCAGAACCACATCTTCTTCATCCCTTGCTGATTCCTGGAAAAGGATCTCTGAGGGGAGGAGAAGTGGATACCAACTGCAGACAGAGTCTTCCCATTCTTCTCACTCTGGACAAGTGTCTCTCTCACTGACTTCCCAAAAAGGGAAGCACCATCATAAGGGGTGTTGGTAAAAAATGCCTTAAAGGGATCAGAGAACTGACACAGCTGGAGCCAGGAATGATGCCTGATGGTGATTTCTGAACTACCAGCCCTAGCGGCTCTCCATGGCATGGGTGAGAAGGCACATGGATGTATTAGAAATGGCTTTTAGAGTGGCCATTCAGGGGAAGAAAGTCTTTTTGTACACCGCTGACATGGACTCTGGGGTCATTCAGTGACCTCCTTGACTAGGTCACACTGTAATCAAGTCAGGTGTGCTATATAGTTCAGCACCCAGATGGCAAAGGTCGCTGAAGCATACACCCACTTCCCAAAATTGTCCAAAGTCTGTGACTTGTGGTCAGGAGGGCGGACTGTAGAGCTCTCCTGAGCTAGCTCTTTCTTTGTGGCCACTGCCACGACCATAGCATCTACCGGGATCCTTTGAACCACTGCATCCTGTCTGCTGGTTGACTGAGGACCTTGTCAGGACACTTCGGGATAGGCTCCACTGCCCGAGATGTTATTAGATCCACCAAGGGATCCCTGGGAGAGGACATCCAGGAGCAGATGGGCCCATGCTGATTGCCTCAAGATACACTGTTTTGTCTGGGGTTGGTTTTTGGGCAGTCCACCCCCTTCTAGTGCAGGATTTCCCTGATGTCTCCAAAGGAGACATCCTCGGGGGAGGTTGGGGGAACCTTCCCCTTCCTCCAAATCAGTGTCTGAGGTAACGGACTCCAAAGGGGAGACCAGGTGTCTCCTTTTACATGTCCATTTGCAAGGGACCTCCTCAGCATGGCTCTCTGGGGAGAACTAGCAAACATCCAGGTGCTCCCTGACTGGAACTGCTTGAGGCATTGCAGGCATGGGCAGCCCTGAGAGGACAAAATGGTCGGAGCCATCCCAAATCCAGAGGAGGTTGGGGTGGAGTCCAAGATTTGATGGTCAAGGGTCTCAACGGCGCTGGGAGAACCCTCTCCACCTCACTGAAGGCAGATGGAGAATGAACCTCCAAAGTAGACCCCAACAGAGCCATTCCCCTCTTATCCAACAGGGGAGTCAGAGCCGAGACTCTAGGAGCTGAGATACTGAGGGAGGCACTGTGGTCCGACCCACTCGGAGCCAACAGCACCCCTTCAGATCTGACCCCAAGGCTATGGCCCCAAGAGCTCAGATCCAACGCGGTCAGATCTGACAAACGCAAAGCAACGGCCAGCATCAAGGTACTAGGTACTATCGGTGCAGACCCCTCAACCTCGAGGATCCTTGGATCCAAGGGCTCCGATACCACAGGTCAGATCAGGGAAGCAGAAATTGGAGAGAAAAAGGTTTGCAAGCCCCGGAAGGAGAGGGTGCAGGCAAGACCCCCACCTGAATTTGAGTGCAGATGAATTTCTGCATCATTTTGTCCATCTCCGCTTCACTAAGGGTCTGGGTGGAGCAGGAAGAAGAGGCCACGGAAACAGGTCTAAAATGATGGTGAGGGGAAACAGGAGACCACATTCTGACCTCCTCCAGCTCAGGAGAAAATATAGGGAAGCAGACTAGGGAGAACCGGGCCTGAAAGTCACAATCTTGGAGGGCGGACCAGCCAGGACAGATCAGTTGGGAGACCGCTTGCAGGACTATCCTTTTTTGTCTTCTCACCTTCCCCAGACCTCTTGTCGGGAGTTTGAGTCGCTGAGGCCTGGAAAGGGGAAGATACTGCTGCTGTGAAGATCCAGTGGAGGGGGTGGGAACAGCCGTTCCCAAAGCGGGAAAAAGGCCCTTAACTATCAGTTTGTTCCTCCTATCCTGAAGTGCTCCAGGGTTAAACCCAGTGCAGACAGGGCAGGAAGTATCAAGGTGAGATCCACCCAAGCACACGACACACCGAGTGTGGCCATTAGCAGGGGAGAGCTTATGGCCACATTCAGAACACAGTTTAAAGCCAGATGTAGGGGCTTCAGACATCATCCCCTAGATAAGGCCCAAAATACACACACACACACACACACACACACACACACACACACACACACACACACACACACACACACACTAGAGAAAGGAAAGGCAGAAAAGGGAGTTTTTTTTTTGTTTTTTTTATCAACGCTAATTGCGAGGGGAAGGATAGAAAAGAAGATTAGAAAAAGGCAAAACTTTAACTCACTTAAGTGATTTATACCAAAAAACACACACCACACTGCCAAGAGCTTGGACCACGTTGCAGGCTATATCAGCGGCAAATGACATCTGAAGGGAGGAAGGAGACAGGGGGCATTATGGGTATGGGGAAGGAGCTGAGAGCTCGGATCAATTATGCTAGCTATGCAGCCATGTCGGATCCAGTGCCCTATCTGAAGCCCAAAGGTTGAAGACCAAATGAAGTAATCTACTTCAGATCTGTCTTTATGATAATTGAATGAATAAACAAATAAATAAAAAAAATAAACCATGTCTGTCACTTTGCTGCTGAGATACAAGCCATGAGGAAGATGGACCTGCTCGAGTTGACATCTGTCACATAGGACTTCCTCAGAAAAAGGACTACAATTACAAAACAGTTGGAAGAAAAACACCCATTGCCACACCTTCACTATATGTAAGTTGGCATCCTCAGGGGACCAAATACCCTGGACTGTATTCCCCAGGAATTGTCCACTCCATCCAATCTGCAAAGCATCCATGGTCACTGTGACTTTGGGTGGAGAAAGTTGTTTTAACTGCATCCACTCAGAAAGATAACCTTTGCTAAATTGAGTTATTGTTATCTTTATTGACATAGGTTGAGAGAGTGTGTCATTATGTTCGTAGCATCTATTCTGGTAAAGACGTGCAATTATTGCCACTGACATTAACCCCAGAACTTGCAGAATCAATCCTGCTGATATTCTGGTACCCCAATTATTTTCTGAGCTATTGCTTGTACTCTGTAAAGGGGTAGAAATGCTAGGATAGACACCATGTTGAAAAACTGAACCTATTAACTCTAGCATTTAGGTTGGTTAGAATTGTGACTTGTTATTGATGGATATCCCAAATTGTGGACAAGCCTACCACACTTAATCTCAAATTTCCACCAATAAAAGCTTGGTCGGAGTGGTAACGAGGCTGTCGTCCCCAAAATGGAAACGTGCAGGATCCTTGCAAAGTTAATTGAGATGCCAGTACTGCAATACACTTGGTGAATACCCTGGTGGCTGTGGTTAGGCCAAAAGGCTGCACTCTGAACTGCTAATGACCGTCTCCCTGCCTAAATTGTAACTACTTACTGCATTGTCTATTCATTCTACATGACAGTACTAATCCTGAAGGTCAGTTGAGCTCATCCAGATGCCCTGCTCAGAAGGGGGAAATTGGACTGAACCAAGACTAATTAGGACTTAGTGTGGCGAACAGAACTGTCCAACACATTGAGACTTAAAATCGATCACCAGTATCCTATTTTATTTAGGCACTAGTAGAATCTTGAGTCAGTTATGGATTGTACTGGTTTAGAGGGATGACTATAAGCTTCTTCTTGGGTAATGGGTATGGAAAGGAAAAAGGGAATGATACAAGCTCAGCAAAAGACTCCCTACAAGGAAGTGTCCTTTGTTATGGTTAGCCATGCTTACTGGTGTAGAGATAAGAGATTCCCAACTGTCTGCAGAGGAGGGCTCTGAGGTCTCCTTTCAGGAGCGCTGGCAGAGTCTAACAGAAGAAGTATCTCTAGACCCTCAGAATTGTGGGAGTCCTCTGCCACTGGGGGGGGGGTTCAGCTATTATCGCTTCCTCCTGTAAGGAACCCTGAGACTTCCTGTAACACATACCTAGACCTCCTGATTGATTACTGGGAAAAAACATTGAAGGGACAGAAAAAGAGGCATCCATGGCAGATAGGGTCTTTATGGCCTTAGCTGTGGGGCCAAGCCAAAGAGAACTGTCAAAGGTAGCACTGACAAAAGTTGACTTGAAAGACAGCAAAAAATCATCGAGGCTCATCCGGGCATGTCTCCTGATAAAATGCCTGAACCTGCAGCCCTAAAATGCCTTCTGCAGTATGCGAGATAAACCTCATGGACGAATGGGATATCATCCATATGGTAGCCTGAGAGAGACTACAGAGGATAAGCATCAGCAATTTTGGATCCAGAAAGTGAATTAGACAGTCTTTTAAACAAATCTGTTTGTAGCCTCTTAAAATGTACTTTAGGGCTGAACAGCTGTGTAAATGGAACAACTGGGTAGGATTCAAAAATAGGTCCTGGGTACCATGTAAGAGAAAAGTGACATAACCAGGGACCCCCCCTTCCCATTACTCAAAGCCAGAGCTTTCAAGGAAGGAAGGTAAAAGGTTGGGACCGAACAAAAAAAAACCTTTTAGATCTGGTGTTCCAGACCCACTCTGATCTGTGGGTATCTAAAAGAAATGGTCAGGTATGTCTAAAGAGTGAATGAGAGTACCTTTCTTTTATCCGATTCCAAACCTCTCAGGGGGAGGGGGTACCACTGGTCAGGTAGGAAAAGGGGGCAAATTAGGTTTAGCAGACACACTCACAAATCCATGAGACGGCAGAACTGGTAAGATCCCCATCTGGATTTGAGCTGCAGAAAATTTCACATAATTTTATCCACATCCTGAAAAAATTGAGTGGGAAGGGAAAACTGAAAGGAAAGGAACTAATCACCACAGGAACCAAGCCCATCAGATCCAAGTAGGACTTAGGATCCAAAGGAGGTTTAAAAGATTTTTTGCATCCCAAGAGTTTGAATGCAAAATCTTTCAAATTCTGTGGAGTACAATTTGTCTGTCAGATCCAAAGGCTTAGGAAACAATGAATAAGTAACAGCAAACCTATCAGATGTGAGGAGGACCTAAGGCCCAAAGAAGCACTAGGGCTTTGGATTCAAAGTCTTTCTAGTTTTCTCTGGAGTTAACATTTGTCTGTCCAACCTGAAGGCTTAGGATGTGAAGGAGGTTCTAAAGGCTTTGGATTAGAAAAGCTTGGATTTGAAATCTTTCATATTCTCTGGGATAAGACTTGTGTCTATTGGATCCAAGATTTAAGATCTGATGTAGAAGTAACAACCAAAACCTGATGGATCCAAGGACAAATCAGGATCCAAAGAGGACCTTAGGGGCTTCAGATTCGAAAAACTTCCTAGTTTTTCTAGAGTCAAACTGCTGTTTGTCAGATCTGAAAGCTTAGGATCCAAAGGAGGCTGAAAATGTTTTGGATACAGACAGTTTGGATCCAAAATCAATTCATGTGTCTGTAATAAGACTTATGTTGGTTGGATCCAAAGGCTTACTATCTAATGCAGTATTAGCAGCAGACCTGTCAGATCTGAGGAGAATTTAGGATCTGAAAAGAGCCCTTGGGGACAATGGATTGGTAATTATTGTCTGAAGATAAAAATTATGGCTGTCCGATTAAAAAAAAACTTAGGATTCGATGACAAGAGTTGAACCTGTCAGATCCGAGAAGTATTAAAGATCCGGAGGAGATCTTAGAGATTTCGAATCTGAGGTGTCTGGATCCAAACTCTTTAAGACTTTCTCTCTTCTTTTTTGGTTTATAATGAAGATGAAGCCAAAGAATTTGAATACCTGGACCTTTTGAAGGGTCCTTGAATATCGAACTCCAGCAATGTTCTGAGAAAAGGTAGTTAGCAGCAAACATTTCAATATTAATTTATTTCTTCTTTTGTTCATGTTCTGAAGAACTGTGTGGTTATATCCGATGATGGTTGGATTGGACATAGCTTTGGATGCAGCTCTTGTACTTTCTTTTCAGTTCTGAAGAAGCAGGGACTAGAAAAGGTGAAAAACTAGGCCTTTTGACTGGTTTTTACATTTTGTATAGGGGGTTGAGCCCCAGCAATGGCTTCAGAAAAAAGAAGATAGTAGTAAATCCTTTAACATCAGCTTATTGTTTCCTGTCTGCAAAAACTTCTGATAAAAACAGCAGTCCTAAACAATATAAACCTAGGTTGTAGCAATGGAATTAAAAGACCTACAATAAATATTGTATATAAAAGAAATATCAATAGTAATAAAATACTGACATCAAAATGGAAAAATAAAACTGTAAAATAAATTGTTACAACAACGGAGAAAAACAGTTAGTAAAAGACAAAAAAGACAAAGGGAAGGAGATTTCTTCCTAGAAGTAAAGGAGAAAAGTTGATAAACCCAACTTCAGATTAAAACTGAAGAAACAGTAATTCATTAAAGTTAGAAAGAAAAAATAAGGAGAAGTAACTCATCTTTCATAGAAAACTCAACAGGTGAAGGCAACCACATCTGAACTCTAAAGAGGCAAATGAGATCTTAGGGATGTTAGGGGTGCTGCATTATGGTAGGGAAGAAGCTTGAAAGTTTATTGATGGCCATGAGCTAGAATAACGTCTGAGTCAGATCTGAGTATCGTATCCAAACCCATACGTTGAGGAAGAATGAAAACTGACATCCGATTCATATTTGTGAAATATGGCTTTGCAAGAAAAAGTGGCTGAGAAAGACTGGGCATTTGCTGACTTACTTGTAGGTGGACTGCAAAGCATATACCCACTTTATGTCATTTATTTTTAGAAGGACAGTAAAAGGAAGAAAGTAACTGCAAATGTTTAAAACAATTTTTGTTCATAATAGCATTTTATAAAAAAAAAAAAAACGATATAAACTACATGTTATCAAGTAAAGCAGTTTTGTGAAGTATGTAGTCAGAGGTTATTTAATGCGGGGGTGGAAGGACTCTTTTCAGCGATTCTTTTATGTGATAAAGATATTAACGCAAACAAGCATTTTTAGTTGTAAGAAATATAGGCTTTACAATGTAATAAGAGAAAAAAGGCTAGAAAAAAGCATGTTTATGTTAATATACTGTGATCTTGGGTTGCTGGGATGGGGGTGGGGTGTAAAAGCACATTGATATATTATATGTAGAGTTTAGATTTTTTTTGATAGTTTTGCAAAGGTGAATGGATCAATACCCCTGGCCTAATCTATAAACAAGTGCTTTTGTAAGTAAGTAGGCTTAAAAATTAAGACAAAATAATGACAGTCATGAGAAGTGCTAGGTTTTAAATCAGCTTGTTTTTCTCCATTAGCAAATGTTCAGTAGGGGTTAAGAGGTCTGCAGCTGGGAGCAGCTGTAAATTTTGTTCTGTGCAGAGTGACAAAGATTTCTTCATGTATCTGCAGAGTTGTTTTTTTTTTCTCTCTCTCTCATTGCTGACTAGGTTTCCATGCAGATGAGCTGTTTGCAGGTGCAAGCAATTACTCTTGAGAGTTCTGAACATTCTTTGCTGAGAGAAATGCAAAATTTAAAGGTATATGGACAGGCAGTTCAGTAAAAATAAAGTCTGAAATGATTTAAAGTGAATAAGATAAAGGAACTTTCTAAGCAGCCTTAAAACTTCAATGCATTTAACAGATCAGTGTACAATTTATTTTTATTTAAAAATAGCCAATGCACTTTTGCTTAAGGCTAAAAATTATTATTTTCTGAAAGCATATGCCATAAAATTGTACCTTATGAGATATTACAAAGAAAATCAGTGACAAAACTAGAATCTAAAACTCTTTTAGAGATGAGTTACGTGAGTTGCAAAGATACATGTGTTACTTGACACTGCAATGAGATATGGGGAAAGCAGTGGTGCAGCACGGGAGAATGGGAGGAGCTCAGATTTGCAGAAGACTAAACAAGCTGCTGACAGAAAGCTGCTTGCAATGACCAGTCTATATATTATACAAACTAGATCAACTAGGATTAGTTGTTGTAATGCCCCTTCCCAAAGGGGGGAGCTGCCACATGCCCTGGGAAATACAAGTCTAACTAGCCTAATTTGCCAGGCTGTGAAATAATATTATCTTTGACTTCACAAACTACAATATTTAAAATCTCACACAAATGAAGCCACAACAGTTGGGTTTCTTCAAGGGTAGAAAATGTCTACTTAATTTAATACATTTCTTTGAAAAGGTCAACGAGACAATGGTGAGGGGTTAGTCAGTCCATACAACAGCTCTGGATTTGGCTAAGTCCTTTAATACCATACTCAGAGACGTAAATAAGCTCTCAAGGTAGACCCTTATACAGTTGAAAGATACAGCCAACATCATTTAAGTGGCATGTGACACTTCACAATCTAAGAATGCAAGTAGTGGAGTACCCTGATGGTCAGTGCTGGAACCCCTTCTTTTTTGGCATATGCTTTTCTAACCTCCATACCATAAATCCAGGCAGGCCTATGGTTAATCAAATTTACTGATGACTGTAACCTGGGATGTATATTTTACTCACTTCCAGAAGTAAAACTGCTATATAGTAAGTACTAGTCCTTGCAAACTAATAGTGTACAAAAATTGTTTAAACTGAACACAATAAAATGCAATACTGTCATGTTTGGTACATAATCATCACCTAGCACTGCTGTACCCACACTCCAAAAGGAAACACCAATCAGCGTCCTTAGCACATGGTTTGACAAATTTCTCTCCTATGACCACAATGTAAAAACAGTTACCAGGAAATCTTTTTATCTAGCCCAAATAATTTCAACGGGCATCTCATCCAGGTCCAGAGAAGTTATTATTCTTCAGTACTCAACTCTAATCAGACCAATAATAAAGAACAATACCCCTTCCAGCATGTACCTAGACATGCAGCTTGAAAAGCCCCATAGGTTTCTAACTAAAAATGATTACTGATCTAAAAACCCTTTGCAACTAAGTAAGTAATATCACTACACTTTGTCTCTTTCTAAAAGAAGATCTGTGGATTGCATTTTGTGCCATTATAGATCCTATTCAACTGGATCTTGTGTGCATATATAAGACAAACAGCTCCAGAAGTAAATAAACTAAGGATAGAAACATCCACTAAAACATAACTAAAATCCATAGGAGGAACAACTTTATTATCTAATGGTTACCCCCTTCTCTGGGACAAGTTGTCTGTATTTGTTAAGCAGAGTGACTCCCTCACATCTTTAATGAAGAGCCTGGATGACTGGGTGGTTACCCCTGAATGTTTTGCCCTCCTAGAAGTGGGAGGTACATTTTGAGGGTTGGTATTGGTAATATGCATATGACCTCTTGACTTCCTTGCTTTCTAACAACTATGGTCCTATGAAACACACACACACACACACACACACACACACACACACACACACACACACACACACAAAAAGTATTATGCTTTTCTCTGAAAAGAAAACATGAGACAGTTAAGATCTCCCTGCCAATGTTTGCAGGAAAGGATGTGAAACACTACAGACAAGACAAAATATTTTCACTCAACTAATCATCGCACGCTTGCAGTGTCTGTATACTGTTTACCCCAATGTTACTCATAAACATACTGTAAAATGTTTATTTAGGTTTTTGGTATTTAATATTACTCAAATATGATGCATTCGTACAGATAAAGTATGTTTAGCCCTGAAAAAGGATTGAATACAAGCAGAGCAGTTTATTACAGAAATACATAACAATTACAAATTATTTCAAAGGAAGAAGAGTGCAGTTATTATATGAAATCTTTTCATCACATGCAGATACTCACATCTTTCCCTAAAAGGTCACGCTGGTTTTCAATCATTCCCCATGGAGGGATTCCTATAGCACAGATTTTTCTCAAACAGTGAGAGGCATGTGCTTTCAGTGCATCTCCAACATGTCTAGCAATTCCTAAAGAAAGGTTAACTGATGAATATATAATTCATTAAGTCAAATATACTGCCTCACTTACTTTTAAAACTCATAATATCATATAATAAAAAGTGTAGTAAGACATACCAAATATACATACTTTCCAACATTAGAAGCAAGACATTAAAAAGTTTCAGCACACAGTGCCAGGGCAGACATGTAGGAAATTATAAATCGTTTATTATTATTATTACTATTATTATTATTATTACTATTATTATATTTAGGGCATGCACCACAGTAAACCAAAGCACCAAGGTAGGCAGATGTACATTTCAGTAGCAACGGGCATGTAGCAATTGTGCCATATACTTTCAAAGGTCTAATAACGATAAGCAGTATGTAATATGAATATCTTTGTATACCTGAAATAATCTTTTTTCCATTCATAATAATAAACATGAAAGCTGTCTCCTTGTTTTAGTCATCTGTGCAAAACCAATATATGCTAAAAAAGCAAGCTAAACTAATTTACAAATAGGTATTTCACTGAAGTAAGAGAATACTGTCAAAGAAAAAACAACTTCAAAAAGATCAACACATGGCAGGTTCAGGTTAAGGCACTTTAATCTTGCAGCAAGGAGACAAAAACGTGCTAATACAGAGTTTGTCTAACTAGAATCAGGAAGTGAAGCCATTCTTATACATTTCTTACAAGACATTGCCTACTAAGCTGATGTAATAAATCACAAGTTCTTTCAATATTATTTCATAGCAGCTGTTTGTCCATGATTTTCTGCTGGCATATCAAGTTTACAAAAAAAACTTCCTAAGAAAAACAACGTGGCCTTGATGACCACTGGTCAGATACAACTTCTCACTATGCAATGTTACCATTCAAGGTACTATGGCTAATTCGAGCACAAAGCAAGTACAGATTGTAGTTCATTTCTTCAAGCAGTCTTTGTTCAACTGTATCTATCTTTTCTGCAGCTGTGTATGTTCTCATAACACGAACAGAGCTGATTGTTTAAGTTCAGTAACATTATAGAAAACAGTATTGTTCTATTCATTATTTTCCTGACCTAGCAGATAATCACCTGCTTCTCAGTAAATTTCCAAAAGGCATAAACATGAATTTTGCTGTGCTAGCAAATACTAGGTCAGAGAGCATCTTGCAGTTTCAGAAAGCATATTGCAGTTTGAAAAGCATCTTGTAGTTTCATACAAAACTAAGCTGTACATAAAATAGAATGAAATGTGTTAACCCTTTTAGCTTCTAATAAGCACTAAACATATACATTAATACATATTTTTCTAACATTTCCCCCCTGTTAATACTTTTTATTCTATTTTCAAAAGCATAAACAGTTTGCTTCTTCTCCTAACCTCTTTCTGTTCAGAATTTGCAGTTAAGAGAGTCATTCAGTTTAAACTTATGAAAGTGTTTCATTTTTCAACAGTTCTTCAATTTCAGTACTTTGATACAAAGTCTCAGAAACTGACATGTCTATAAAATCTTTAATTAATCTTTTCATGCAGGGAATACCACAACAAACACACACTCCTAATAGGAGTAATCCCACACAAATGGCAATCAGGATGTTCATTAGGATGCTACCCCACCCCCCAAACAAATTCTGGAAAAAATCCATCAGTGGGTTTGGGCCTGGTTTGGTCATGGCCAACACTTGCTGAATCACCTCAAGATGGTTGTTTATCTCATGCTGGTTGTCAGGAATATACGAACAGCACTCCTCTTTTATTAAAGCGCAAGTACCCCCTTTCGCGCTAGGGTGAAGTCGAGAGCCATGCGGTTTTGAAGCACCACAGTTCTCATAGCGTTCAGTTCATCAGTTACTAATTCGAGAGCAGAAAAAGTTGCATTGCTCATTACTTCGAGAAGTTTGGACAGTTTTCTCAGCTCCCAAATCGATTTCACTGCGCCATATGCAGGGGCTATACCTGCCCATGATATAATAGTGTCACTCAAGTCCATGTGTGTCAGTTTATCTTTGTTTTTCACGGAGTTATGGTTTCTCCAGCCTGCTTCAATTTGTCCCATTGGATTCTCAGGTCTCTTGATTGGATTTCCAGGTTTCTTGGTGACCTCTCTGACATTTTGAATTCTTCCTTGAGGCAAAACTGCAGTGTGTCATATGGCCGGAACCAGGTAACCCAAAAAACAACTGCCGGACCAATTCTCAGGTAACCATTTGTATGCCTTTTTCCCACACACAAAATAACAATTCTCTACTTTAGTATTAATATATACTTGCCCTGCATGAAACATTTTCTTATCAATGATAGATAGTTGTTTAAAAAGAACAGGATTATGTTGTACTTCATCAACCGTTTTGTGCATTGATTCAAAATATGAGTCATAGTTTGTATCACAAATATAACCTGCATTATTAGCTTTGGTATAACATTTGTAAGGAACAGTCACATTACAATTGCTCCAACCCACCTGAACAGTATCATTTTTGTAAAAACATACAATTCCTTTTTGTGTAACAGGCAGGTACAATGCTATTTTGTCTTGTGATTTCACAGTTGCAGTATCAAAAATCAAATTTTCCCAGGTCTCATTGACCCCTAGGGGGACAGCAGTCATTAACAATCCCCCGTATGCTGTTGGTATAGCTGTGCAAATCCAGCAATTCGAAACATTATAAGTTTCAGCGTACACATATTTAATTGCTTGGTAAGTGTTAAAGTTTGGATGCCAGTCTATGAGTAACGCATCTCATTTATTCAGTTCAGCTCGAGTGGCTGGAATAAGGAAAGGCCACAGCAAAAAGATTAATGTTATCAGTATAGTTAACAGAATGATCATGCAATACTTCTGAGGTTGTTCTGTATTTCTATTTGCTCCATATCTGGTCATTTTGTTCTTGTGTAACAGTAACAAGTTTTTTGTCCAGTTCAAAGTTTTTAACCAATTTACAGTGTGTCAGATGAATCCAGGACGCTTGCTCTGCGATCTTGACTGCAGTGGGTGTTGACAGTAGCACTTGGTATGGCCCTTCCCACTTCGGTGATGTCCAATTTTTTCTCTTGATGACTTTCACCCAGACCCACGTGCCTGGGACTACTGCTGCTTCCGATGGTCTGGTTTGTTCTTTATCTGAAACAGAATTTAACTGCAAAAGTTGTTTATTACTTAAAAGTTGTCTCATATATTCTGCGAGTGAACTGTCGGCCTCCTGGTCTGCAGGCATGAGAGGTTTCCACTGAGGTATATAGTATGCCCTCCCAAATAATTTTTCAAAAGGAGTTAACCCCTTTGCATTCAGAACAGTTCTCATGCTCAACAATGCCAGAGGCAGGCAGTACACCCAATTCTTTTGTGTCTCACTAATTAACTTCCTAAGTTTATTTTTCAAAACCCCATTATGCCTTTCTACTAGTCCTGCAGATTGTGGATGGTATGCACAATGGTTCTTTAAGGAAATTCCGAAATATCGACTTAACTGTTGTATAGTTTGATTTACAAAGTGTGTGCCATTGTCACTGTAGATCTTTTCCGGTATGCCAAATCTAGGAATAATTTCTTTAACAAGGACTTTTGCAACAGTAGCTGCATCTGGATTTTTGGTCTGAAAAGCTTCCACCCATTTGGAAAACATATCTATAATGACAAGACAATACTTCTTATTTTCGCATTTGTTCAGTTCTATGAAATCCATACAGATAGTATGGAATGGATGCGGTGGTGCAGGAAACTCCCTTGTTTAGGCTTCAACGCCCCTTGTGCATGATGCTTGTTACAAACATGGCATGCCGCACAAAATTTTTTTGTGTAGTTTGTAAATCCATATGCTGTGAACACTCGATTCACTAACTGTACCATCCCCCCTGTTGAGACATGGCACTGCCCATGGCTCAACAAAGCTGCATATCTAAACAAGTTAGACGGCAATATCGGTTTCCCTTCTTTGGAGATGTACAGCCCTTTCTCAAGAATTGCTCCTCGTTTTATCCATTTCTGTTTTTCTACTTTCGTAGTAAGTGTCTGCATTGTTTTCAACATTTCTAAATCTAAAATCTCAGAAGGTTGTAATTCCTCACTCAAAAGAAATATTTCTGAAGCTGAAGCTGCCTGCTTTGCAGCTGTATCAGCTCTCGCATTACCTTTTGAAATCCTATCCTGTTGCTTGGTATGAGCTACACATTTACAAATAGCTACTTTCTGAGGTAACTGAATAGATTCTAACAAATCTAAAATAAACTGTGCATGATTAATCGGTTTACCAGTAGATGTTATCATTCCTCTATTCTTCCACTGTTGTGCAAAAACATGTACAGTAGAAAAAGCATACTGGCTGTCAGTAAAAATGTTCACACATTTACCCTTTGCCAAGGTGCATGCACTTGTCAAGGCAATCAATTCTGCTGCTTGTGCAGATAAGTTGTGTAGTAAAGACTTTGCTTCTAAAATCTCAGTATCAGAAACTACTGCATACCCCACTAGGTTCTGCCCTGTAGGACCCCTTCTGCATGAGCCGTCCACGTAATATGTCACCTCGGCATCATCCAAGGGAACATCCGTTAGATCTTTTCTAGGCAGTGTCTTTTGCTCAATCTCCTGCAGGCAGCTGTGTGGTGTGCCATCCGCAGGGGTCGGGAGCAAGGTAGATGGATTCAAAGTTGTACATCATTCAATTGTCATATGAGGTTGGCTCAACAGTATAGTCATACAGGAAAGATGTCTAGCAGGAGAAAGATATGCTACTTTTTCTTGCAGTAAAATAATCGTGACTGCATGAGGCACTCTCAATGTGAGAGGGTGGAATAACACTACTGAGGCTGAAGCCTGTACTGCCATTGCAGCTTGACTACTGCTTGTACACAGTGGGGCAGGGATCGTGCCACTGGGTCCAGCTGTGATGAATAGTAAGCTATGGGGCGTTGCTTGTCCCCATGTTGCTGTGTTAACACTGATGTCATATAACCTTGCTTACAATCTACAGTTTGGAAAAAACGTTTATGATAGTTTGGTAATCCTAAAACTAATGAGGATGCTATCAATTGTTTTAGTTTGCAGAAAGCTGATTCTGCTTCTGGTGTCCATTGTAATAAATCTTGTGCTGCCATAGGCTTCTTGTATATCAAGTTGGTCAGTGGAGCAGACTCCAAGGCATAGTTTGGAATCCAACTCCGACAGAAATTAGTCGTACCCAGGAAGGACATCATTTCCTTCTTGGTAGTCGGTTTGGGTGCTTGTAAAATTGCTATTTTCCTATCTTCATCTAATGTTCTGCCTTCTTTGGATATTACATATCCCAGGTATTTAACCTGCTTTCTCCAAAGCTGCAACTTGTTTTTGTTTACTTTATGTCCTTGAGTGGCTAGAAATTGTAGTAATGCTATGGTATCTTCTCTGCATTCTTGCTGGGTGGGGGCTGCCAGCAGGATGTCGTCTACATAAAGTAAAATCTGACTGCCTCTTGGTGGGCTAAATCCTGCCAAGTTGCTTGCCATCTCTTGTGAGAATATTGTTGGACTTTCACAATATCCCTGTGGTAGTCGCGTGTATGTATACCTTTTCCCCTGAAATGTGAATGCAAACCAATGTTGGCTGTCAGGGTGTATCGGTATCGAAAAGAATGCATTGCTAATATCTACCACAGAAAAATACTTCTGTTGAGGCTTCAAATCATTCAATAGGGTGTGTGGATCTGGCACCGTAGGTGCTCTAGGTATTACTGCATCATTTACAGCTTGTAAATCTTGGACCATACGCCATTCTCCGTTTGCTTTCCTGACAGGAAATAAGGGTGTGTTACATGGTGAATCGGGAGATTCTACCAGTACTCCTTCCTTAAGTAAAGCTGCTATTATAGGTTTGATTCCTACTTCTGCATCTTTCCTTAAGGGATACTGTCTCTTCTGTGGTCTAAATGCTGATTTTGGCATAATAGTAACTGGTCCTGCTGTACGAATTAGTCCTACATCTGATTTCCCTGTTGACCAGAGAGTTTCTGGTATGCTCCATAAGGCATTTTCTTCCTCTTCTAGTAAGAGTGCTAATCAGCTGTCCTCGCTAGACTGCAAGTGTACAGCTGGGTGTGTCTGTGTTATCCAATTTAACCTCTGCTTCTGTACTCCCTGTTCTGACAATTCTAACTCCGTCTGTTTTTCCCACTTTGTGACTTTTTCTCCTAGGTCTGCCCATTTCACATTCTTGTCCTTAGTCAAACTAACATGTGGTAATCGATTAGATTTATAGAGTGCAAAGAATTCCTGGGGCAATGAACAGCTAACTACACTGTTCCCTTCTGTGTCCCAGTACAGATTACGTAATACTAATCTGTTTGCATGGTTTTTAAACAGTTCTTGCTCATATTCCTTATCAGGTCCTGGTGTGCTACAATAATACAGAGTACAGTGCAACAAATGCTGTTTATCAGTGTCAAGGGAGGGGGACTTACTGATGGCTACGTTCATCAGTTCTTCAGTTACTGCCCCTGGACCAGTCGTGACCAAGTCCTGGCTGTACCAATAAAATGTTTCGCCCTCCGGTCGCACCACAAAAGTATCCATTTGTCGCTGTGCTTCCATACCCTGCATAGTTGGAACTACTGCTATGCCAAATATCTGCATAAGATCTCTGCCCAAAAGATTTACTGGGCATTTTGCAGAAACAACAATTTTGCTTTTCTGGGTCATCCCTGAAACAGGGTCAGTTATTGCTATGTTATGGGAGAGTGGCTCCCGATACAGCTGTCCATTAGCTGCTTTCACTAATATGTAATCAAATGATTCTGAATTTTCTGGTAGTTTGGAAGGATGTATCAGGGTCCGTGATGCCCCTGAGTCACACAGGAATTTTACTTCCCTCCCCTCTACCAGAAGTGTAACTTCCAGTTTCATGTCTGCTAAATAGAGCTCTAGGCTCAATAATGCTAAGTCTAAAATTTCACTTTCTTCACCATCTGTGATTTCTTGCACTTCCTCTATTTCTTCTATCACATTCTCTACTCCCTCTATCACATTTGCATTTGTCTTTTCTCGGTTACTCCCTTCTAGTGATTCTTGACTATCATATAGTCAGTCCTCACCCTCCTTATCTTCCATGGCTACCTTCTTGTTTTGCTTGCAATCCCTTGCTAAATGTCCCTTTTTTCCGCACTTAAAACATTCCCCCCTTTTTTTCTCTCTTCAAACTCCTCTGATCGCTTATCAGATTGTTTGTTTCCCTGGGCATTTTTCTTGCCCTTTTTCCCGGACTGTACTACATAAACTTCTGCTCCATCTTCTACAGAAAATACTTGGGCTTTCTTTTTCTTTTTACTGTTAAAATGCCTTTCGGCATGTCTAGCATATTCAAGTAGTGACTGTAATCTACTTGTATGATGGTCTACCATGTGCTTTGTAATAAAGCTGCTTATAGGCAAAATACTGCCTTTCAAAAATGCATTCTTTAGCTGCTGCTCATACGGGGAATCATGTGTTTGGTCTTCAGGTACCTGCATTCCACAATGGTTATTAAAACACTCTAATAATCTAGCATAATATCTGTCAACAGTTTCACCTTCTTGTTGGATGCATTGATTAATGCAAGTCCAGTCTGCCCTAGGTTTCCACTTCTCAGAGATTCGGTCTGTTAGACCTTTCACTCTGTTATCCAGTTCTGCATTGCTATGTGGGAGTGGCTTGTGTTCTGCGTCACGGGGATTCCAGTTGCCACTGATCATGTGCCAATCTGGACCTACGATTTGTCTAACTACTTTTTCTACTTCTTCTCCATTTAAATGATAACTTAACCTCATACCCTGTAAGTCTTCTAAGAATTTTCTAAAATTAACTTTTGGATGGGGAATTCCATCTGTGGCTTTCCGGATGTCTTCCGGTGTCCACGGTCTATATACTAGGAGAGTCGGGTCCTGCCCTTCCTGTCCTGCCTGAGGATTTGGTACTTCTATGAGCGGACATATCTCTTCTTCACTCATAGCTCATGAATTTTTATTCATTTGATATAACTCAGTATCCCCTCTTAAGTTGCGTGTTCGAGACCTAGTCTCGACGGGATCTCTGACAAACAGTCTTGGCTTCGCAGAGACAGCTGGGTATAGCGGAGGTGGACCAGCTTGTCCACTCGCTTCATATTCTGGTAAGGGAAGTGGAGGGGGTGGAGGGGCTGATGCTATTACCAAATTATTGTCTTCTTTATCTAGAAACATAGCTTTTGAATTATTACTTTTTTGTTCCCTATGGTTTGCTTCCTCAATCCACCTGTGTGCCTGAGGAATGCCTAATTGACGTTGCTTTTTTACCTGACCTTTTGCGTCGGTTTTAAGCTGTTTGACAAGTTTAATAAGTGAGGATTTTTCTAATTTGCCATCAAATTCATATTTATTAACCCATTTTGTATAGTACCTAACATTGTCGGCACGCTGTAATTGCATATATTTTGCATCTTCGGTCAACGGTGGATCTTGGAAACTTTTTGTGCACTTATTTTCCATATTGTTCTGACTGTTAAAATGTTACATAACCCTTCTTATCTTTATGTGGTACCACGATTTCTCTTTTTCACAGTTTATCTAGAATAACTGCCTTACCTATTCTGTTTCCCTGATCTATGACAAGACTGCAATCTTCCTGTCCCTGACTTGTACAAGACAAATCTCCTGACAGATGATACAAATCAAGTCCCTGATCTAAAACAGAAAAAAGATAAATCTCACCTTACCTGAGCCTCCGTGATTGATCGCCTGGTTCGAGGGAAAACCGTTAACTCGTCCTCCAGTCGCAGATCAGAACAGTGGCTGGCCTCTTTTGAATGACAATCCAGTCGGAAGTCTTTCAGAGCAGAAGAACCAATGTGGTCTCTTCCCCATACAGTTTCATGACACCTGACCCATCTGACCTGCGGCGAAGTGAGAGTTTCCGGTCCGAAGGACCAATCTGTCAAAGGAAAAACAACTTCAAAAAGATCAACACACGGCAGGTTCAGGTTAAGGCACTTTAACCTTGCAGCAAGGAAACAAAAACATGCTAATAGAGTTTGTCTAACTAGAATCAGGAAGTGAAGCCATTCTTATACATTTCTTACAAGACATTGTCTACTACGCTGACTTAATAAATCACAAGTTCTTTCAATATTATTTCATAGCAGCTGTTTGTCCATGATTTTCTGCTGGCATATCAAGTTTACAGAAAAACTTCCTAAGAAAAACAACGTGGCCTTGATGACCACCGGTCAGATACAACTTCTCACTATGCAATTTTATTATTTTTTTTATTTTATTTTACATTTGTTGACCGGGCTAGTCTAGCTGGAGATATTTCCATTTTCAGTAGAGGCCCGGGGAGAAAAGTTACCATTCAAGGTACTATGGCTAATTCGAGCACAAAGCAAGTACAGATTGTAGTTCATTTCTTCAAGCAGTCTTTGTTCAACTGTATCTATCTTTTCTGCAGCTGTGTATGTTCTCATAACACGAACAGAGCTGATTGTTTAAGTTCAGTAACATTATAGAAAACAGTATTGTTCTGTTCATTATTTTCCTGACCTAGCAGATAATCACCTGCTTCTTAGTAAATTTCCAAAAGGCATAAACATGAATTTTGCAGTGATAGCAAATACTAGGTCAGAGAGCATCTTGCAATTTCAGAAAGCATATTGCAGTTTGAAAAGCATCTTGTAGTTTCATACAAAACTAAGCTGTACATAAAATGAAATGTGTTAACCCTTTTAGCTTCTAATAAGCACTAAACATATACATTAATACATATTTTTCTAACAAATGCAAAGTCTGTAACTACTAAACTAGTACATTTTCATATACATTCATTAATAAGTACTAGGTTAGCTGCCCTTGTGAGCAATTTTAAACCTAGTCATTGTCCCTTTTGGTGCTTTAATTAATGCATCCCATTTGGTGTTAGATTGGTCTTACACATCCCATGGTCAGTAATTATATATTACCTCTAGTGAGAATAACTGGAATCATACCATAGGTAATTTGAAGGGACCCATGCATGGGATAAAGTATTTAGGAGCTACCTCTGTCCATTGGTTGTATAGAGGGCATGCCTGCAGTAAATCTTCTATTACCCATCCATAGATCCAAGTTACACTTGAATATGGACAAGGATGAGCTTTGTTTACGTTTAAGATGGCTGCACAATCAGTATCAGCTTGATTCTAGCTCTCCCAGTGTGAAAACAGAAACTTGGCAGAGAAAGCCAGTGGACCTGAATTTCTGGATAAATTTCAGTAACTGGTTAGTAAGTGCACTGCCTGGATGCTAGGACAAAAAGAAATACAGAGAACCTGAAGGAAAATCAGTTACAAAATGTGACAAAAAAACACTGACTGTGAAAAGTACTGCAGCTGTTCAGCAAAAAGCACTGCAAGCCCCAGACATCACTTCCGGTAACCTAGAGGAAAGTATAATTCAACTGTACACAGACCTGACTAGAATAAATGAAACACTGATGAAGTATATTAACTCAAAAAAAGGCTGGAAAAAATGGAAGAAGCTTTAAACAGATATTCAGATAAGGTGATAAAATTGCAAAACACAGAGGTCAAAATGAAGAAAAGCTGGCTGAATATAAGACTGCACAAGAAGAGATGTTCCAAAAAATAATATAATTTGAGGGCACAGCACGTAGGGAAAACCTGAGATTTACTGCTGTTCCAGAGAAACTGGAAGTAACAGACTGTAATAATTTTATGAAAGCACAAATATACAACTGGACTTGTATTCCACAATAGGAATTCTTAACTGAAAAGGCACTGCGTGTATATGCTCCAACCTGGCTATGAGAAAAAAACCTAGACCTTTAATAGTAAAGATGCAATCTTACCAGCAGAAGGAGCTGATTCTGACATAACTGTAGGAAAAGGACAATGTACTAAAAGTGGGAGACAGCAGAGTGTTTGTGGAGAATGACTACTCATTGGACACCAAGCAGAAGAGGAGTACATTTATTCCATTACTCAGGGAATGTCAGGAAGCAGGCATGAGATTCAAACTGCTGTACCCAGCTATCTTCAAAATATTTTCCCTGGAGGGACAAAATAATTTTTTCATAAAGTACATGCTATGGTAGAAATATAAAGGTTTGTCCAACAAAAAAAGTGAGCTGTGAAACAGAAGGAGATTCTGCTGCCCGTTCTTCTGGAAATAAAGACTACAGACAGACTATGCCAGTGAAACCTTAACGGAAAATGCTTGAGAGAAGGAAAAAACACAAGAGTCGACTAGAAGAATCAAAAGTGTGTTGGATATGAAGCACAGCCAGAATTTAGGAGATGGAGATGAACAGGAATAGAACAAGAGAATCTGGAAATATTGAACTTTCTTGGACTTTTTTAAACTTGTAGGGGACTATAAAACATATGCCTTACTTTATATCATTAATTTATGGAGAATAAAATTAGTAACTTGAAAATTGATAAATGTGGGATTGCAAAGCAATAATTATATTTGTGAAACAGGACAGAACAAGAAAATCTGGAAATACTGGACTATTTTGGACTTTGTTAAACTTGTAGGAGACTCTAAAGCATATGCCTGACTTCATGTCATTACTGTTTGGAAAAATACTCAGGAGAGGGGAAAAGGAAGGAGAAAGTTAACTGTAAGTAAAACACATTTTTTTTAATAGTACCATTTTAATAGTGAATGATTTTCCTTGCATGTTATAAAGTAAAGTTTTCTCAGTTATTTTTAAATTTAATGGGGTTACTAATATATGTGCTCCTGTTTTTTTTTCTTTTTTTCCCTTTCTTTTCTCCTTGTTCAGTTTTAAGAAAATAGGCACTGCAATGTAAAAAAAAAAAAAGAAAAGAAAAAAAAATCTGGTTAAAAGAACATGAAAAAATAAATATTAGTGTGCCTTTTCTCATTCTTGCATAGGGGAATGACTGGGTTAAACCATTAGCTTAATCTAGTAATATGTTTTAAGAGAAAGCAAGTAAATGAAAGTTTTTTTTTCTAGTAAACAAGGTATGCTTGGCAGTTTTGTGTCTGGTTCTCATGTCTCTAGCAGACAATCTGATAAAGAGAAATGGCTTATAGAAAATGTTTTCTGAAAGCATTAAAGTGTTTCCCAGCTGACAGAGCTATAAACATAAGACAATGTCAGACAGCACTTAATAGAAACACAGGCTGTACCATACATCTTAGTATGGATAATCCTTCTTTTAGATTATCTCAAGTCTGTGTGTGTGTGTGTGTGTGTGTGTGTGTGTGTGTGTGTGTGTGTGTGTGTGTGTGTGTGTGTGTGTGTCAGTTTGGAACATTTGTTCCTATTATGAGGGTATAACTTCAGTATTTGAAGATGTGCATAGTTTTGTGTGTTATTATTAAGTTAATAGGTTATACGGGAGTATTGGGGCTGTGCTTGTATTTTTGAGAGGCTTTCAATAAAACAAAAAGTTTTATAAGATGTGACATAGGCTCAAATGGAAATGACAAGAAACAACTGTATAAAAAAATAACCTGCCAAACAATATATGCATGTAACACAAAAGCTGGAACTAGACATTTAACAAAAAAGCTGTTATACATAAAAAGGGGGAATAATAACTTTTCTAGAATATGATGCTTTCTGCAATGTCTTTAAATGTCAATGGCCTCACAGATAAATACAAAAAAGAAAGACTAGTGAACTATATTAAAATGAAGAGTGCAAATAGCTATGGTACAGGAGAACTGAACATGTGAATTTGATTAAGTTTATCAGGATGGTTATTCAGCAGAATGCCTGGGGCAAAGGAAGTGAGGAGTACTTATATGAATTACAAGAGGAACTCCAATAGTGATAGAAGAGGATAAAAAGACATTAATGGTAGATTTGTAGTATTAAGGGGGTTAGTGGCAAATGAGGAGGATTGCAATGGCAAAAATTGATACAATGAAGCTTAAGAAATTTCTGGGAGAAATAATCAGCTTTCAGCAAGGAATATTACTTATAGGTGGGAACTGGAATTTGATTTGCAACTGTGAAGATGTGTCTGGAGGCCCAGAAGGGAAAATATAACAAAGTAGGATAGAGTTTGGAAGGTATTTATGAAAATATTTTGCATGGAAGATGTGAATTCAGTACTAGGAGTTCAGAGTGAATTTTCATATTATTTCCCAACATCCAAAAACTGGGCTAGGCTAGACAGAATTTACATTTCACAAGAATATGTGCATTTTAATTGAAGGCATTGATATGTACCCAATAATTATTTCAGATCATGTATTAATAATAATTAAAATAAAACACAGGGTAATGAAATAAAAATAAATAACCAGCACTTTCCTACCTTTCTGTTGAAAAGAGAGGATTTAAGGAATGGGTAGTGGAAACTTTATTTTATTTTACATTTGTTTATCGAGATGGTCTGATTGGGTCAGCAACAGCCCATTTTCAGTGGATGCCCAAGGAGAAAAGCTCCAGTTACACGCATACCTTGTTTACTAGAAAAAAAAAACTTCCATTTACTTGCTTTCTCTTAAAACATATTACTAGATTAAGCTCATGGTTTAACCCAGTCATTCCTCTATGCAAGAATGAGAAAAAGCACACTAATATTTATTTTTTCATGTTCTTTTAACCAGATTTTTTTTCTTTTATTTTCTTTTCGTTTGTAATATACAAACTTTATAAGTATTATAAGTAGTGCAGTATAGCATGCAATATTAAAGGAGCAATAACAATACAGTAGAGATGCAATAACAATGCAATGGAAATGCAATATGAACATACATTGAGTTGGGGCAGATGACTAACCATTTTTACAAGTAGAAGGTAAACACTGTATGTAGAGCAGACTATAAATAAAAGTAGTATATGCAATGAGATGAGGTAGATGAGTAAACATTTTTTACATAGTAGAAGGTAAAACATTGTCGGTACAGTTGACTACCATATTAACATCATAGATGGGAGGCATACCTAGGTTTGGGACATCAGCTAGTGAGAGAGGGATGAAAGAGGGAGTGGGATGGAGAAAGTGAGGGACAGAAAAGCAGGAGGGAGGGATTGTATGAGGTAGGAGGAGGATTTTAGGGAGGAAGTGATAGTAAGAGAGAGGGAGGGAGAGAGTGAATGAGTTATTAGCCTGGGCTGGGGAGGAGATTAGCCCAGATCAGTGCATGGGCACTGACAAGAGTTATACATACGTTGTTTCAATGACGTCTTGAAAGCTACAAAGCTAGAAGTACTTTTTATTGGTAGTGGGAGTGAGTTCCAGGCTTTTGCAACATAGTGAGAGTATAGGCTTTGTCCAGCTGTTTTAGAGGGTTTGGAGATAGTGAGACGTTTCTTATCTTCAGACCTAAGGTTTCTGTTTGGATTGTAAGTTTTGATGACATTATTTAGAGCTGGAGAGGTTAGTGGTTTGTATACCATGTAGTGGAATGTTAATAGTTGGATGTAAAGTAGGTGACTGGGGTATTCTAGCCAGTTTAGTTTTTGTAATAATGTACAATGGTGTTCTAGTTTTTGAGTTGGTGGCAATCTTGGCCATTTTGTTGTAGCATTGTTCCATTTTTAATCTAGTGGAGATTTGTAAGTTGGTAAGTACAGGTATGCTATAGAGCAGGGAGGGTAGAATGAAGGTTTTGGTGAGGGTAACTTTAGTAGAAAATTTTATGGCATGTTTGTTTTTGTAAAGTGTGCCTAGTTTCCAATGGGTTTTCTTTATATTTTGTTGAACATGCAGATCAAACTTTAAATGATCGTCTGTGTCAATACCTAGTAGTTTAGTGTGGTTCACAATTTCAATAGTGGTACTGAATGGATTTTGAAAGTATTTAGATCAATAGACTGTTTTTTTGGCTGGAAAAGAAACAATTTAGTTTTTTTTAGGGTTAAGAAATAGCTGGCATCCAGTGAGCCAGGATTCTACTGCAGAAAAAGTTTGTTGTGTAATAGTGAGCAGTTGGGATAGAGTGGGGGAAGTGCAGATTATTGTGGAATCACCTGCATACTATGAATATTCCACTAGAAGAGGCAGTACATAAGTCATTTGTAAATATGTTAAAAATTAGGGGTCCTATGATAGAGCCTTGTGGGACTCCACTGGGGTTTGGTAGAAAGGGGAAGATAACTTTTGAATATCTTTTGCTTGTTTTCAGACAAATAAGTAACTTTGGAACCATTTTTAGGGTGGGAGAGGTTAGACCATAGTTAGAGAGCCTGTTCATAAGTAATGAATGTAAGATGGTGTCAAATGCCTTTGTAAGGTCAAGAAATAAAGCAGATAAAAAGCAACCTGTATCTCTAGCTCTGTTTATCGATTTGGTAAAGTCTAGGAGGGCTGTTGATGTACTGTAGCCTGGACAGAAACCATGTTGTGTGTTTGTAAGAAGGTTGTTTTGCTGTAAGTATTTCATAAGTTGAAGATGAATACATTTTTCCAATATTTTGGAGATGGGAGAAAGTATGGCTATGGGTCAAAAGTGTGTCAGTTCAGTAGAGTTATTTCCTTTCTGAATGGGGATGATATGGGACTTTTTCCAGATGTTGGTTAGTATGGATTAAGATATAGATCGACTGATGAGGATACTGACTGGGTATGCTATGGAGTCAGCAGCTAATTTTAAGTATGAAGGAGGAAGGTTAACTGCAGAGGTAGAGCATGATTTGAGTTTGTACAGTAATCTTTTTATGAGGCTTGTTGGTATTGGTTGTAGAGAGAAAGCACTGAGGGAAGCTAGAGAGGAAGACAGGCAGGTGTTGGGGGTTTTAGTGATCAGATCAGCTATAGATTTTATGAACTGGATGTTAACATCTTCAGCAGTTTCAGAGGGAGGGGCACTGAGAGAAATAACAGGGTCTTTTTTTGGTGCCTGGATGCAACAAGGTTGAGATTGAAGACCAACATTTTTTTGGATTGGTTTTATGTTCCTGCTATAGGTGAATGTACTGTTGTTGTTTATCTTTGGTAACTTTTTTTTTTACTTGGTTATGTAGCTGATTAAAATGTATATCCAGTTCTTTTTTACTTTGCTGCCATGTACCCCGAGCTACATTCTTTTTTTTATTAAGTGTTTACTTTCCTTGGTTAGTCATGGGACATGATTCTTTTTGAGTCTTCTTGTGTGAATTGGAGCTAGGGTGTCAAGTAATTGTATGAAAGTGTTGCTGACGTAGTGTACTGCCTCATCTAGTGGCAGTTCTTTTAGTGGTGACCTGTTTGTTTTGCGAAGTAGTTTACTGAACTTGTCTTTAGAGCGTCTATATCACATTGTTGCATTGTAATAATATCGAACGGCTACAATATCAAAAATGCCGTTCAGCGAAACTGTTCTTGTGGGAGGCTGTGCCCCCCACACCCCCGCTAATTATATATATCAACTCTGAGATTGCACTACAGTGAGGAAAGTGCAAATTTTCTGATCCTCACTGTACCGCGATCTCACAAAAAACATTTCACTGAATGGCATTTTCGACATTGTAGCCATTCGATATTTTTTCAATGCGACAATGTGATATAGACTCATCTTTAGAGAAATTAGTGAGGTTATGAACTGATATTAGGGTATGTATTTTTGGTGAGTGAGTGTTAGCTCAGATGGCAAAAGCTGGTAGGTGGTCACTTAGGAAGTTTTGGATGTGTACCATCGGAGGTAAAATTAGGGGGATGTGATACTAGGATCCAGTCTAAGGTAAATTGTTGAGTGTAGTGTCTATTGTACCTAGTAGGGGTGGTAATGAGCTGAGAAAAAGCATATAGGTTGATGGTATTTGTTGACAGCTGGGATATGAGAGATTACCAGTCTATGTTAACGTCTCCTAAGATAATAGTCTCGTGTTTTATTGTTTGCATGGTCCAGGATAGAATATCTTCTAAAATGGTAGTATTTTGACCTGGGAGAATATAGAGAATACCAATGCAGATTTGTATTATTGAGATTTATGAAGGATATGAGTATTTCTGCAGTGGAAAAAGTAGGGATTTCGTTGGTATAGGGTGTCATATTAAGGTTGTCAGGATACGCCACCTCTTTTATGTTTCCTGTCTAGTCTAACTATGCTGTAGTTGGGAGGTAACAGTTTTGAGTCTTGTAGGTTGGGCTTTAGCCAGGTTTCGGTAACAGCTAAGACGTCAGGTTTGTACTGATTTATCCAAGCAGCAGAGTGGATATTTTGCTGCCTAGGGTTCTAATGTTAAGGGTCATAATATTTAGATTTTTTAGGAGATGTTGTATTGGCTTGATTAGTTGTAGGACCAGGGCTGGGGTGGATGTCACCACATTGTAACAAGAGTGAGATCAGATAGGAGAATATATTTCTTAGTTTTTAGGGGGAGGTAGATATGAGAGGTATGAGGAGAGGTTTGCTATGAGCAGAGTCTAGGAGTTCTGGAACAGATTGGGGGGAAGCCCAAGTTGCTGCTGCACATATGTCATCCACATATACCCCAGCCTGAAAAAGTAAGGAATTTGCCATGAATCTGGAGGAGTGAGCTGTAGGGTGATACCCAATTTGTTGTAAATAAATGAGATGCAGTCAGTAAGCCACCTCGCTAAAGTTACTATGGTAAATGTATTACCCAATTTTACATCTGCATAAGAAAGAAATAATTGATCAGTAGTTCTTATTTCTTTTGTTCTATGTAAATAAAAATGTAATTGTCTGTGAACATCCAGCAAATGAAGTAAGTATTCTTTGTACATTCAGGGAATTGGTTCATAGTGTAACTGTACCCTTATAAAAGATCAGATATGGCAGTTTTGAGGATAAAGCCTGAATTTCAGAAATTCGGCTGAAGTAATAGCCACTAAAACTAAGGTTTTCCAAGATATATATTTAAACTTACAGTTATCTGCAGGTTCAAAAGGGGGATGTATTAGTGCTTGCAGCACCAGATTTAGATGCCACAGAGGGTTAGGATCTTTAAAAGGAGGTCTCAGTAAAAGCGTGCCTCTTAGAAAAGCCTTGCAAAGATTATGAGAAGCAAGTGATGAACCATCAAATCTGATATAAAAATTAGAAATTGCTACTAGTTGAATCTTAACTGTAGGTGCACTAGTTCCTTCATTAAAAAGAAAGGTTAAGAATTCCAAAACAATATGTACTGGAGCAGAAATAGGATTAATATGATTCTGAACAGACCAGCAGACAAATCTTTTCCACTTGCTAGCATACAGTTTCCTCATAGATGGTTTAAGGGAGGATAACAATATGTTTCAAAGAGGAGAAGAGAGCACAGGTTGCTTGGCTATCAATGGAATTGGAGACGCCAAGCTGTCAGACAGATCTGTTATGTCCAGATGGATAGTGCTTGTTGGATGAGATGGGAGGTCTGGAACCGGATCCAGAATCCAAGGTTGGCGAAGCAAGTGAGGCCAAAGAAAGGGGAACCAAATCTGTCAAGGCCAGTAAGGTTCAATGGGCATGACTTTGCTCTTCAACATAGCAGCTTTCTGTAGGAATATAGGAATTATAGGAATCAATGGAATTGGTTGGTAAGCATAAAGTAGAACTGGGGGCCAATCATGAAGTAGAGCATCCCTCAGTGATTCCCCCCGATGGAGGATTAGGGCAAAGTAGCTACTGCATTTGTTTTTCAGGGGAGAGGTGCAAAGATTCCTCAGTGATCCCCACTGATGGAAAATCATTTTCATCACATTCTTGTTGAGGGACCATTCATGGGGTAAAAGTATGCATCTACTCAGTTTGTCTGCTATCACACTGGATTTCCCTGGAATGTGCATTGCTATGAGAAAATGGTTGGATAAGATCACCCATTGCCACACTCTGAGAGCTTCTGGACACAAGGGGTAGGATTTGGTCCCTTCTTGTTTGTTGATGTACCAAACTACTGACATATTGTCTGTTTATATTGCAATTGGTCCCTAAGGGGAGCATCTTGGAAAGCCTGCAACGCTAAAAGCACTGCTCTCATCTCTAGGACACTGATATGCAAATTAGCCTCTTCAGGGGACCATGTGCCTTGGACTGTCTTTCCCAGGTAATGCCCCCTTCAACCTAGCTGGGAAGCATCCATGGTCACTATGGCCTTGGGCTGGGGGGGGGATGAGCAAACGGCCTTGTAGGACATAGTCTGACTGCATTCACCACTTCAAATCTCTCTTGCATATGCTGGTGATTCGTATTGGAGTGGACATGGGATGATGAAGTATTGACAATTGTGAGGCAAGCATCCATTGAATAATTCTCATATAAAATCTGGCCAATGGTACTAGTGTTACAGCTGCAGCCACTGATCGCACAGCCTGAAGAAACAAGCATGCTGCAATCTTAGTACTGCAGATTATCTTTTTTACTTGTCATCTTAATGTCTGAATTCTTGGAAAGGAAAGTGAGGTTATGGTCAACTTTGTATTGAGAAGTGCTCCTATAAACTCTATGTTTTGAGTTGGGTCTAAATGAGATGTTTTCATAGTTTATGGTTATACCCAGAAGAGCACTTGTCTGGATAACCTTTTCTCTTGCCATTAAGAGCGGATGCCTGGCAGGGGGGAAATGAGACAGTTATCTAGATATGGAAATACACAGAATCCTTGCAGTCTCAGCTGAGCTGCTGCTACTGCCATACACTTAATGAACACCCTGGGGGCTGTGGTGAGACCAAAAGGCAGAACTCCGAACTGGTAATGACTGGCTCAGAGCCAGAAGCACAAGAACCTTCTGGAGTGTCTGTTCATTTTTATGTCACAGTATGCATCCTGAAGGTCTATAGAGCACATCCAGCCATCCTTCTCCAAAAATGGAAGAATTTACTAAACTGTGACCATCCGGAACTTGGTTTTTTGAATGGAGTTGTTCAAGTTGCTGAAATCCAAAATTGGCCTCCAGTTCCCTATTTTCTTTGGCGCTAAAAAGAAGGGTGAAACATATCGGATTTTCTTTGAATGGGGAATAGAAAGGAAAAAGGGCATAATATAACCTCTGGAAATTATTTTCTGCACCCAAGTATCTGTTATCTCTAGCCAGGTTCTCTGGTGCAGGGAAAATTACCCCCAATTGCCTCCGGAGGGGGAAAATCAGGTGTTCTTTCAGGAGCATTGGAAGGGTCTGCCAAAGAAGGAATCTCTAGATCCTTGGTTTTGCAGATCACCTCTGCCTCATGGGCAGCGTCTACCATTGGAATTCCCTCCTCTGCCCCTGGAGGAACCTCCTCTACATGCATCCTGGAAAGGCCCTTGGGATGTTTTGAACCATATCTTTCCTCCACCTCAAAGATTCCTTGAAAAGGATCTTTGAGAGTTGGAAAAATGTACGCCCATAGCAAACAGGGTCTTTCCATCCCTCTCACACCTGGATAAAGTTTCTTTTACTTTGGGGCCAAACAAAGAAGTGCCATCAAAGGGAGCACTGATGAATGAAGACTTGAAAGGCTCTACAAAATCACATAAGCACATCCAGGCGTGCCTCCTTATGGAAATGCCTGAACCCACTGCCCTTGAAGTTCTTCTGCTACATACGAAATCAGCCTCATGAAGGAATTGGATATCGATTGCACGGTAGCCAAATAAGAAATGACAGAGGTTTGCACTTCTTCAGAAATGGATCCTGACAGGATGTCTGAAAGTTCCATAATCAGGTCCCTCTGTAACCTGGTGAAATGTGCCAGATAGTTCAGCGACCTTAGGGCAAAGGTCACTGAAACACAGACATGCTTCCAAAATGTATCCATCATCTGAGACTCCTTGTTGGGGTGATGGACAGTGGAACTCTCCTCAGCTAGTTCCTTTTTAGTATCCTCTGCCATGACCATGGCATCATCAAGTATCTCTTTAACCCAAAACTGCTTGTCTCTGGTGTTGTCATAATTTTGTCACATCTCAGAGGAATTGGCCCAATGGTGTCTGGATCATTCCATGCCCACCAAGAGATCAACTCAAAAAGCTCTTCTGTGGGCAGAGTCACCAAGGAGGTAGATGGGCCAGTGCCAAACACCTTCAGGAATACAGATTCTTCAGACAAAGGGTTGCTGGACTTCCAGCCACCTCTCTGTTTTAGGATTTTAAGGATGCCTACAAAGGAGACATCATCAGAAGGTGACCATGGGGACCATTCACCTTCATCAAAATCTGTATATTCTGTGACAGATTCTGGGGACTCTAAACACTTTCTCTTGCTTGTTTTCTTCTTAGGGACCTCCTCAGTGGGATGCTCTGGGGAGGTATCAGAAGAAATGGGGATACCCTGCTGGGAAGCCAGGGGTTCGGTACCAGCTGTGCCTCTGGAGAAGAAAGGTGAGACTCCAAGGTAACACACTGGGTTTCCCAGGGGGGAGAAACCCCCTGTGTCAATGATGTAGACAGGGCCCTCTATATAATCTCAAAAGCAGACAGTCCCAGCAAGGGATAGGACACTGGATGTGAAAAGGCAAGATTCTGGATCCTAGTTCCAGTCTGTTCTGAAGACAGCCCTCCTGAGGCAGAAGTTGGAGCTGAACTAACCTTGTCTAGGCTCCAAGGTGCAAAGACTGCTCCAAAACCTTTGGAGTTGACTCTAACACCTCAGATCTGACAGGGTAGTCTTGTCTCCGAAAGCTCTTCAGACCCGACTCGACCATTGTTCTCAAAGCCAACTTCGGATCCAAGGATAAGGTAATCCTCGGATCTGAGCAAGATGGTGCTGGGAAACTCAGATCCAAGGGCTCTGAGGTCCTGTATAGAGTCAGAGGAGGAACTCGTAAGGGTGGTGGACTTGTAGAACAGATCTTCTGACCCAAATGGATAGGAGCTGACTGGACACTTGACTGGCTCTGCGCTGACAGAATCTTTCTGACAAGTCTCTCCACATCTTTTTCCAGGAGGTTTCTGCAAGAGCTCACGGATATGACAGATGGAGATTTCAGTCTTTCCAAGAAAGGTGATGGAACCCTTGAAGGCACGGGAACCACAGAGGGAGAATACCTAGTTTGTGGTAAATGTATTAAAGTGAAACTTTTTGTTGTATCTGATGTAGTCAGATCCAGTAATTCAATTCCCTTTTTATTGGGATCTAATGTTGAGTTGGATCTGAGGAAGATTTTTCTTTGTGCTTTGGATCCGAGGATGAAGTCTCATCCAAAACTTTTGCCTTTTTTCTTTTATGTTCAGAATGTCCAGATACTGGTCTCTTCCTAGTCTACTCCAAAGCCTTTGAAGAAGATGAGGAAGGATTTGGAAGGTTGATATTGACTTTTTTGTAAGAAACACTCCAGATAAGGCCTCCTCAAAAAATCAAAATTTTCTTTCTCTCTGTAAGCGCTCTTGGATTAAATCCATGACAAATGGCACAGTCCTCCTGTAAATGGAGGATACCTAGGCAGTATACTCAGAGTGTGTGTGAGTCCAAGAACAGAATTTTATGTCCACATTTAAGGCATTTCTTAAACCCTGCAGGGCCTTTCTCTTTTTCGGCCATTAGACAGAACACCAATGGAAAGGCAGTCAATAAAGGTTAAAGTGACAGTTACAGCAACTGAAGAAAAAACTATTTTTATTATTTTATATATATATATATATATATATATATATATATATATATATATATATATATATATATATATATATATATATATATTTAAACAACAACAACAAACAGCAGAAAAAAGGAGAGAGAAAACAGAAAATACCAACAATGGTAACTATTGATTACATGTAGTGTAGAAAAGTGGAAAAAATACTAATAATAGTATTTAGAATACAAAAACGTAAGAAAAGTGCAAGAAATAATCTAACTAATAGGCAATGGATAAAGGAGATAAGATTTAACTACTTTAACAATTAGAAGAAGAAAGAATGAAACTTTTGACAAAAAAATAACACTTAGCTCAACAGGATTCAGTCATCACACCTTTCACTGACAAATGGCAAATGAGATCTCAGGTAAATAGGGCTGGTGCATTATGGGTAAGGAAGAAGCTCAAGAGTTTAAAGTTGCCACAAGCTTTTACAATGGCCAAGATGGATCCCAGGGATCAGATCTAAACTCATTAGTTGAGGATTGAATGAAAATTGACAATATCAGATATATTATTAATACAGAGATAATACAGAGTGAGAGACTTAAAGTGCAGACTATAAGAGGTGAAGGAAGTGGTGATCAGGTGCATGATGTCTGGAGGAGGGGATGGTATATTGTATGATGGATGGATTGGGTGCTTGTTGATTATTACTGTTAATTTGGAGGGGGAAGTATGATTGGATGAAGGAAATAAGGGGTGGAGTGTATGTAGCAATAAATGTGGGAGTAGTAGGGGTGGGTAGGAATTGGGGGTAGGGTAGGGGAGTGGAGTGAGCCCAAGCGGAGCAAGGGCGAAAGAAACAGGTTGAGCCATGAGGCAGACCAGGAAGCAGACATAAAAACATTCAGTTACTCTGCATACCCCAGGTCAATGCCATAAAATACTATAGTCAGTCCATTCATTGTTACAAGCTGAGAGTGTATATGCTAGTTTAACTGAGCACTAGGGATTTTCATAGTTTTACTAAAACCACAGAGAAGAAATAATAAGACAACTGTTTAGGGCTTTGGGAGGAGGGGAACCTGGACTATAGTGTCAAAGTAGTGTACACGCCACTATCTTACAAATAATTAAGGTTTCTTATAGTTGCATCTGAGAAATAAGCAGAATTTGTGTAGGACGTACCCTGCAGGCACTCTGCTTATTCTGCTGCTGATGCCACAATGTTGAATGGTCTATGGGAGAGAAATGCAGGCAACCAGCACAGGTTGAGGGAAAGACAGATGCGGTGCAGTGATAGGGGAGCAGCAGGCACTTTGCTTATGCTGCTGTTGATGCCGCGATGTTGAATGGTCTGTCGGAGAGAAATTCAGGCAACCAGCACAGGCTGGGGGAAAGACACATGCTGTGCAGTGATAGTGGAGCTGCAGGCACTTTGCTTATGTTGCTGTTGATGTCATGATGTTGAATGGTCTGTAGAGAGAAATTCAGGCAGCCAGCAAAGGTTGGGAGAAAGACTCATGCAGTGCAGTGATAGGGGAGTGGTGAGCACACTCATTTCAGGATGCTGAAAAACTGATGCAAGTCCTGCTATGTTACTTCCTGTTATTCAGGAGCTATTAGAGAAGATAGAAATTTCTTTTGAAAATATAGCTAGGGAGTGGGATAAAATTAAAGTGGAGTTTAAAAAAAGGGTAGAAATAAAAGAAAAGGAGATATGGTTAAGAAGTAAAAAGAATTATTTAGAGGGACTGACAAATGTTAAAGTATTGCAAAATAGGGGGAATCCCACATAACAAGAAGAGGAGTAGCTGCAGAATGCTAAACACAAAATAAGGGGTTACCATGAAAATATGCATGAGTTTAGAAAGACTACTGTTAAGCCACTGTTTTTGATAATAACTCTAGAGTGCAAAAAAACTTTTAGCACAATGACTCAGGAAACAGAAAGTAGAAAAGGCTGTCACCAAGCTTAGGGAGCCTATAACAAGGAAGATCCTGCAGAAGTATTAGAAATATTTCAGAAATTCTATGAAAGTCTGTATAAAGCAGAGAAATATGGAAATCAAGAAAAGGTACAAATGGAAATGTTCATGGAAGAATTAAATATGCCAAGGGTAGAGGTAGAGAAGGCTCAATTACTAACAGTCAGGATAGGAGGGGATGAGATAAAAATGGTGATGTATAACCAATCTACTGGGAAGTCCCTAGGAATAGATGGTACTCCTGTGGAAGTTTGGAAGCTAGGAGAGAAAAAACTGATAAAAATCTGGAAGGTTTTGTTTAACAGCATTTTAAGAGGATGAAAAGTACCAACAGCTTGGAAAAAAATGGTGGTAGCTGTAATACCTAATGAGGGTAAAGATCCAGCAGCTCTAGCTTCATACAGGCCCATTTAAATACTAAACTGTGATTATAAAGTGTTTATGTCTATAATGGCTAAAGGAATGGCAAAAATCGATAGATATGGATCAATGTGGTTTTGTGGAGGGGAGGCAAACATCTGACAACAATGACAAAACGATGATCTAGAAGGAAGCAGAACGTAAGAAAATATCACTGTTGTTGACAGGTCTTGATGCAGAGAAACCATCTGACAGAGTAAGCTGAGACTTTATGAGCAGGGCAATGGAGGCATCTGCATTTCCTAATAAAATTATAAGGTTGATTAGGAGGATATATGAGGGATCAGAAGTGAAAATTAAATTAGGTGGGGTCCTCTCTGATAATTTCTGCTTGAGCAGAGGAACCAGGCATGGGTGTCCTCTTTCTCTCCAGTATTACATGCACTATATTTAGAACCATTGGCAAGAAAATAAGGGACTCAGAAATTCAAGGATATAATTTGTATGGTAGTCAAGAGAAGCTGGCTCTCTTTCCAGATGATATTATTTTATACTTGACAAAACCAGAAAGGGACAGTATAGTGTTGTGGAACATTTTGAGACAATTTCAGATCTTTTCAGGATACAAAATTAATGAAGCTAAAACAAAGGCAAAAGGGGTGAATTATGTACCCACACAAAAATTGGTTCAGCAATATTCCATATTTATGGGGAAATGATAAAATGAAGTATTTAGGAATATGGATTAAAATGATTCTGGTGTGTCAGCTAAGGATATATGGGAAGAAACTAAACAAAAGATAAAAGACTGAGAAAATGGAAGCTCTGTTACATGGATGTCAATAGTAAGATACAAGCAGTTAAAATGTTTTTAGTCCTTTTAGTCTTACAACACAGGTTAGGCATATTTTTATCAACCAAAAAAGTTCTGGATAGCAATTAATAAAGAGCTGAAGGATTTTATCTGGGAGGAGAATACGGCAAGAGTCAAGTGGGATAAGATGATTCTTCAACAGAACAAGGTAGATTGGGATTACCCGATTTAAAGGGGTATTTCAGAGCAACACAGTTAAGGCTCCTATACACAGTACAAGCAGAAAACTATAATTCAAAGTGGAAAGAGATGATGATGAAAACGGGGGGAGCTCAAGATACAAGGAGAGACTAGGATTTTGGATGCAGACCTGTAAGGAAAATAACACTAATCATACCCAATATTATATTCATAAAGTAGCAGAAAGTATTCTTAGAACTAAGTCAAAAAAGGAATGGAGAAAGGAGATTCTGCTGAGAGATGACTGCAGTTAGGGATGCAGACAATGAAGAAGAGGGGCTGGAATTTATTGGCAAAAACTGGAAAAGGAACAACTTTAGAGAGGGAAAGTTAACAGAATGGGAAAATGCCAATAATTTATTTGGACTGCAGGTCAGAGACTGCTTTTATTTTCAAGGATTGATAGTGTATAGGCAAAAAGAAAGAAATAGTCAGGGTCCTAAACAAAATATCAGCACTGGTACAGTTTTAGTACAATCTGGAACAGAAGCTGCTGTTAAGAAATTAATACCTAGTACAGCATATAAAATATTGCATGATAACTATAAGAATCGATCAGAGGAGGTTAGAAAGGATTGGGAAGAGAGATTGGATAAGCAATTCACAAAGAAACAATGGGGGATATATGTCTGTCTCACAAATATGCAACAAAGTCTAGAAGATTTAGGATCTCTGCTTTGAAGTGTTTACATAGGTATTTTCATACACCAAACAGACCCCAAAGAATTTTTCTTAAACTAAATGGTTTTCACAATCAGCACTGGAACACTGGATTTACTTTCTTAAGACAGGTAAAACAGAACTTAGCTAAATTTATAAGTAACTACAAAATCGACATGGAACCAATGTCAAAAGAATGAGGTATGAATGAATGAATGACAGAAGCGTGCCAAATGGCCAGAATGGAAATCAGTTCCTATAATTGCAAGTAACATTAAAAAAAAAAGTTATGTACTTACCATAACATTCCATCTGTGTTGTCTGTCTTCCTTTATCCTTGACACATGGGTTCAGTTCAGCGGCAGCCAGAAACTCTCAAGCTTCACCTCTACCCAGAATCCCTCTATCTCAATTACCTAAGATCAAGTTTGCAGAAGACATAGGAACAAACCCTGTATACATACTGGATTGGTCAAGGCCCGGGTTAACAATGACTGCCACCAGTACTGTTAGACAACAGGGTGCTGGCGGAAATTGGGCTACTGTTGGCCAGAGGAGGAGAGGAGGTGGAAGGCATGGCCGAAGGCAGGAAGAGATGAGGAAAGGCTAGGACTGTGGTAGTGAGGGTCGGAACTTTGAATGTTGGCAGTATGACTGGTGTAGGGAAAGAGCTAGCCGATATGATGGACAGAAGGAAGGTTGGTATATTGTGTCTGCAAGAGACCAGATGGAAGGGGAGTAAGGCCAGGTGTATCGCAGGTGGGTTCAAATTGTTTTATCATGGTGTGGATGGGAGAAGAAATGGCATAGGAGTTATCCTGAAGGAACAGTATGCTAAGAGTGTTTTGGAGGTGAAAAGAGTGTCGGATAGAGTGATGTTTATGAAGATGGAAATTGATGGTGTAATGATGAATGTTGTTAGTACATATGCTCCACAAGTTGGGTGTGCAATGGACGAGAAAGAAAAATTTTGGAATGAGTTGGATGAAGTTGTGATGACTGTACCCAAGGGTGAGAGAGTGGTGGTTGGAGCAGATTTCAGTGGGCATGTTGGTGAAGGGAAAAGAGAGGATGAGGAAGTGATGGGTAGGTATGTTATTAAACATAGGAATGCAGAAGGTCAGATGGTAGTGGATTTTGCGAAAAGGATGGACATAGCTGTGGTGAATACGTATTTTAACAAGAGGGAGGAGCACAGAGTGACATACAAGAGTGGAGGAAGATGCACACAGGTGTATTATATCTTATGTAGGAGGGCCAGTTTGAAGGAGATTGGAGACTGTAAAGTGGTGACCGGGGAAAGTGTAGTTAAACAGCATAGGATGGTGGTTTGTAAGATCACGTTTGTGATCAAGAAGAGGAGGAGGAGTGTGAGGGCAGCACCAAGGATCAAATGATGGAAACTGAAAAAGGGTAATTGTGAGGTGGAGTTCAGGAAGAGTTAAGACAAGCACTGGGTGGCAGTGAAGAGTTACCAAATAGCTGGGTAACTACAGCAGAGCTAGTAAGGGAGAGGGCTAGAAAGGTGCTTGGTATGACATCTGGACAGAGGAAGGATGACAAGGAGACATGGTGGTGGAATGAGGAAGTACACTAGAGTATACAGAGAAAGAGGTTGGCAAAGAAGAAGTGGGATTGTCAGAGAGATGAAGAAAGTAGACAGGAGTATAAGGAGATGAGGTGCATGGCAAAGAGAGAGGTGGCGAAGGCTAAGGATAAGGTGTATGAAGAGTTGTATGAAAGGTTGGACACTAAGGAGGGAGAAAAGGACTTGTACCGACTGGCTAGACAGAGGGACCGAGCTAGGAAAGATGTGCAGCAGGTAAGGGTGATAAAGGATAATGAGGGAAACATGCTCACAAGCGAGGAGAGTGTGTTGAGCAGATGGAAAGAGTACTTTGAGGGGTTGATGAATGAAGAGAATGAGAGGGAGAGAAGGCTGGATGATGTGGGGATAGTGAATCATGAAGTGCAATGGATTAGCAAGGAGGAAGTAAGGATAGCTATGAAGAGGATGAAGAATGGAAAGGCTGTTGGTCCAGATGACATACCTGTGGAAGCATGGAGGTGTTTAGGTGAAATGCAGTGGAGTTTTTAACCAGATTGTTTAATGAAATTTTGGAAAGTGAGAGGATGTCTGAGGAATGGAGAAAAAGTGTTTTGGTACCGATTTTTAAGAATAAGGGTAATGTGCAGAGCTGTAGTAACTACAGAGGGATTAAAATGATCAGTCACACCATGAAGTTATGGGAAAGAGTAGTGGAAGCTAGGTTAAGAAGGGACGTGATGATTAGTGATAAGCAGTATGGTTTCATGCCGGGAAACAGCACTACAGATCCGATGTTTGCTCTGAGAGTGTTGATGGAGAAGTACAGAGAAGGTCAGAAGGAGTTGCATTGTGTTTTTTTAGACTTAAAGAAAGCATATGACAGGGTGCCTAGAGAGGAGTTGGGGTATTGTATGAGGAAGTCGGGAGTGTCAGAAAAGTATGTAAGAGTGGTACAGGATATGTACGAGGGTAGTGTGACAACGGTGAGGTCTGCGGTGGGAGGGACGGATGCGTTTAAGGTGGAGGTGGGATTACATCAAGGATCAGCTCTGAGCCCTATCTTATTTCCAATGGTGATGGACAGGTTGCCAGACGAGATCAGACAGGTGTCCCCGTAGACTATGATGTTTGCAGATGACATTGTGATCTGTAGTAAGAGTGGGGAACAGGTGGAGGAGACCCTGAAGAGATGGAGATATGCTCTAGAGAGAAGAGGAATGAAGGTCAGCAGGACTAAGACAGAATATATGTGTGTGAATGAGAGGGAGGATAGAGGAATGGTGAGGATGCAAGGAGTAGAGGTGGCGAAGGTGGATGAGTTTAAATACTTGGGATTAATAGTTCAGAGTAATGGTAAGTGTGGAAGAGAGGTGAAGAGGAGAGTACAGGCAGGATGGAGTGGGTGGCGAAGAGTGTCAAGAGTGATTTGTGACAGACGAGTACCAGTAAGAGTGAAAGGGAAGGTCTACAAGAGGGTAGTGAAACCAACTATGTTATATGGCTTGGAGACAGTGGCACTGACAAAAAGGCAGGAGTTAGAGCTGGATGTGGCACAGTTAAAAATGTTTAGATTTGCACTGGGTGTGACGAGTGTGGACAGGATTAGGAATAAGTATATTAGAGGATCATCCAAGGTTGGAAGGTTTGGAGACAAAGCCAGAGAGGCAAGATTATGTTGGTTTGGACATGTGCTGAGGAGGGATGCTGAGTATATTGGGAAAAGGATGCTAAGGATGAAGCTACCAGGTAACAGGAAAAGAGGAAGGCCTAAGATAAGGTTTATGGATGTGGTGAGAGAGGATATGCAGGTGGTTGGTGTGACAGAGCAAGATGTAGAGGACAGGAAGAAATAGAAACAGATGATCCACTGTGGCGACCCCTAACATGAACAGCCGAAAGATGATGAAGACACACACAGACACACACACACACACATATATATATATATATATATATATATATATGGGAACACTTCTCAATGCCGAAATCTTGAAATATCAAATTTCATATGTCCGAGACCATATGATCAAACTTTCTGAATCCCAACATTGTGAATGGAGATCTGCATACAGTAAGTAATGGGAGAGTTCCCTTCTTCTCGCTGTAGTGCGATCTCAGAGTTGGAATATTTAAGTAGCGTGGGTGTGGGGGGTGCGGGGGGGCTTGCCACCCTGCAGAAACATTTACATTGTTGTTTTTTTTTTTTTTTTAAGATTTGTTTCGGAATTTCGATATTCCAAAACATCAGTCATATGTTCTCGATCATATGAAATTCGATGTTTCAAAATTTTGAGATTATATATATATATATATATATATATATATATATATATATATATATATATATATATATATATATATATATATATATATATATATATATATATATATATATAATATATATATATATAATATATATATATATATATATTTATAAATATGGAAAGTAAGCCAGATGGAAGCCTAATCTACTGTTTGAATAACATAACAGTTCAAGTGTATGTGATCCACTCCACCAAAAGACCTTTGAGGGGATGGAAGGGGGGAGTCAAGGATAAATGAAGATATACACCATAGATGGAACATTATGGTGAGTACATAACTTATTTATTTGATGTTGCTAATCTTCAGTTCATCCTTATCAGTTGGAACAGAGTCCCCAGCTACCTAAAATTTGGGTGGACTCATGGAAGGATATTCCAGAGCACCATCAAGCCAAAGGATGATCTTCCCCTAGAGATGAAGTCCAGTTTGTAATGAGTAATAAAGGTATGGGGAGAAGCCCAAGCAGCTGCTGCATATATGTCATCCATTGAAGCTCTAGATTGGAAGGCTGCTGAAGTGGCTATAGACCTTGTAGAATGTGCTTTGACAGGTTTACACGACGTTAATTTATTCTTATCATAAATGAATGAAATGCAGTCTTTCAGCCACATAGAGAGTGTAATCTTGTTGACTGCCTTGCCCAACTTTACACTGGAAAAAGAAACAAACAGTTGACTTGATCGTCATATATTTTTCATTCTGTGAAGAAAAAAATGTAATTGTCTGTGGACATCTAGTAAATGTAGGGCGTATTCTCCTTTGTTAGAAGGATTTGGGAAGAAGACTGGTAAATTAATAGTCTGGTTAATATTAGTCTCTGATACTACCTTGGGTAGAAAGGAGGGGTTCATTCATAAATATACTCTATCCTTATGGGCAACTAGTTGAGGAGGGTCAGATGATAAGGCTTGGATGTCTAAAATCCTTCTGGTAGAAGTAATGGCTACAAAAAGAGTGCCTTCCAAGATAAAAATTCAGATCGCATTCCGTAGATGGTGCAAAGGGGGAATGTATTACTGCCTGTAGTACTACGTTCAGGTCTCAAGGAGGAGTCGGATCTTTGAACAGGGGTTTTAACAAAATTGTGTCTCTTAGGAATGAGTTACAAATTCTATGAGAGGCTAAAGGACATACTTACAAACCATCATGAAAGTTAGAGATAGCAGCCAACTGTAGTCTGATGGTGGAAGGAGAAGCTCCAGTATTGAAGAGAGAAGCTAAAAAGTCTAAGACGTGTTCTATGGAAGCAGAAAAAGGATCAATTCATTTTTTGTGGGCCCAAATGGTAAATCTCTTCCATTTAGTGGAGTATAGCTTTCGAGTGGAAAGTTTATGAGCCAATCAAAGGATGTGGCATAATGGAGAGGAAATATTCGGACATCTGACAGTTAATGGAACTGGAAGAACCACGCAGTCAGCTTGTGGTTCAAAATGTTTGGGTGAACAAGACTGACTGAATGGGACAGAACATTTGGCACAGGGTCCAGAATCCAAGGTTATCGAATCAGATAAGGCCAAAGAAAGGGGAAGGAAATCTGTCGAGGCCAAAAAGTGCAATGAGGATCACTGTGCTCTTCAACCTGAGTGCTTTCTGTAAAGATTTGGGAATTAGAGGTATCAGATGAAAGGCATACAGGAGACCGGGGGCCCAATCGTTGAGGAGACCATCTCTAGATGACTTTCCTGGAAGGGGAATCAGGGCAAAGTAATTGCTGCACTTGTTTAGGGGAGACCCGAACAGGTCGCACCAACGTTGACCCCAATGATGCAATATCATTTTCGCCACTTCTAGATTGAGAGACCACTCATGAGGCTGAAGGATGCCTCTCTTCAGCTCATCTGCAATCACATTGGAACTCCCCAGAATGTGCAGTGCTATTAGAAAGCAGTTGGATGAGGTCACCCATTGCCACACTCTGAGGGCTTCTCGACAAAGGCGGTAAAACTTGGTTCCTCCCTGCTTGTTGCTGTACCAAACCACTTACATACTATCTGTTTGAATTGCAATAGTCCCCTATGGAAGAGCTGTCTGAAAGGCCTGTAATGCAAGAAGCACCACTTTTATTTCCAGGACACTGATGTGTAATTTGGCCTCTAATGGGGACAAAGTGCCTTGGACTGTCTTGCCCAGATAATGCCCCCACCCCATCTGGGAGGTGTAAGTGGTCACTATGGCCATGGGCTCTGGAAAAACAAATAGATGGCCGTGAAGAATTTGTTCACAATATATCCACCAAGGAAAATCCATTTTGCAATGATTGGTGATCAGTACTTGGTCTGACAGAGGGTGGTGAAGTATAGACAACTGGGAGGCTAGTAGCTTTTGCAAAATTCTCATATGTAACCTGGCTAGCAGCACTAGAGTAATAGAAGCTGCCATGCACCCTAGAGCTTGCAAGACTAATCATGCTGGAACCTTCTTTCTGTGAATTAACTTGAATCTGAACCACACTTCTCTGATGTCATTCTGAAGGAAGGCATGCTATTGTTGTTTGAGTATTCAGTACTGCCCCTATGAAATCTAAATTTTGTGTCAGGGTTAAATGTGACTTTTTTAAATTTACCATAATCCCCAGATGGGCACAGATGTTGGGGGTGTAGTCTCTGGCTACTACAAACTTATGCTTGGTCGAAGCAGTTATGAGCCAGTCGTCCAAGTACAGAAACACTCAAAATCCTTGCAGTCTCAAGTGAGCTGCTACTACTGGCATGCATTTGGTGAACACCCTGGGGGCTGTGGTGAGTCCAAAGGGCAGTACTCTGAATTGGTAATGACTAGCTCCCAGCCAGAAGTGGAGGAACTTTCTGGAGTGTTTGTCCATTTTTACATGGTGATACGCATCCTGAAGGTCTATTGAGCACATCCAGTCATCTTTCTACAGAAAGGGGAGAATTGACTGTACCATGACCATCCAGAAATTTGTTTGCTGAACAGATTTGTTCAATACACTAAGATCCAAAATTGGTCTCCAGTCCATCTTTTTTGGCACTAAACCGTATCTTGAGTAGGTTCCGGATCCTCCTTGGTATGGCGGAACTTGTTGGATGACTTGTTTGTCCAGCAGTTTCTGGATTTCTTGCACTGCTGAATCCATCTGATTGGATGGGACATTGGGGATTTTCTTGTGAACAGGGGGAGGTTGAGAAAAGGTAATGATATAGCCTCTGGATACGATCCGTTGCACCCAGGAATCTTTTCTTAAGTTTAGTCAGGCATTTAGGTGCAAGGATAAACATTCCCCGACTATCTCCAGAGGAAGACAGTTGGGCTTCCCTTCAGGCATGCTGAAAGGGCTTGTCTAGGAAAGAATCCCTGGTTTTATGGACCACCTCTGCCAAGAGGGTGGTGTCTTTTGATTTGGTTCCCCCCTCTGCCCCAGGGGGAACCACCTCCACATTTACACTTTTGGCATCATAAGGATGGAACTTTTAGCTGCAAAAGTATACTTTCACTACTGTTTTACAATGGTTATGTCTTTTACCTGGTGATATACTTTTTGTTATATAACTTATTTTTACCTTTTATTACATTGTATATTATTGTAATGGGAAATGTCCATGTAACATTCAAGGTATGATGATTTTGTATGTAGACTGGAACTTGTCTCCTTGGGTTTGGGACTTGAACTCTGTACCATTTTGCTATTGTATTTTATTGTATATTTGTATGTAGATTGGAGCTTTTCTCCTTGGGTCTCCACTGAAAATGGGCCTTTGGCTCAGTTGGACCAACCCGGTTAACAAATGTCAAATAAATACATACATACATACATACATACATACACAAATAAATAAATAAATAAATAATGTATATCTTGGTAAGGCACTCGGGATTTCTTGAACCACATTTTTCCACCACTCCTCTGGTTCCTGGAAAATGGTGGGGGGGGGGTAGAAAAATGTATGCTCACAGCAGAAAGGGTCTTACCATCCTTCTCACACCTGGACAAAGTATCTCTCTTTCACTTTCAGGCCATACAAAGATCTTCCGTCAAAGGGAGCATTGATGAAAGAAGACTTAAATGGTTCTGCAAAATCTGGTGCATCCAGGCGTGTCTCCTTATGACTACGCCTGTACTCACTGCTCTAGACATCCCTTCAGCTGTATGGACAATCAGCCGCATGGCTGAATTGGACTCAGTCTCCAAGTGGCCAACTGGGAAACCACTTTCTCTTAGACTCCCTCAGTTACAGCTCCCCCCATGGTGTCTGACAACTCCTTAAGCAGATCTCATTGGAGTCTGGTGAAATCTGCTAATAAATTCAAGGACCTTATGGCGAAGGTCGATGAAGCGTAGACCCACTTCCCAAATCTGTCCATAGCCCGAGACTCCCTGTTGGGTGGATGGACAGAGGAGCTCTCCTTAGCAAGTTCCTTTTTAGTGGAAACCGCTATGACCATAGCATCTACAGCTAACCCGTTGAACCAAAACTGTTTATCTTCTGGGGCAGATAGTATCTTATCTGGTCTTTTGGGGATGGGCTCGATGGTGTCTGGAGCCTTCCATGGCTGCTGTGAAATCTACTGAATGAGTTCATCAGCGGGTGGAGTCTCCCAAGAGGTAGATGGGTGGGTGCCAAAGCCTGCAGGTAAACAGATTCCTGAGAGGAAGAGTTTTGGGACTTCCAACCACCCTTCTGTTTTAAAATTTCCAAGATGTCTCCAAATGAGACATCTTCAGGGGGTGTCCCTGCGGACCTCCTCCACATCGAAATCTGTGTCTTAGGTGACTGATTCCGGGTGGGGGGATCCAAGTGCTTCCTCTTGCACTGAGGGACCTCCTCAGGGGGATAATCTGGGGAGGTATCAGAAGATGACAGTACTTGTGCCTATGATACCTGAGGCTTCTGCACCTGCTGTCTCAGTGGAGAGGCAGGAGGAATAACTGAACTAGTGGGAGGTACCCATTCCAAGGGGGAAGGCAGCAAATTAGTTACTGCAAGAGAAAGGGCCCTCTGCATAGCCTCAAAGGCTGGCCTCCCCTGAAGAGGGAAGGGAGCATGCTGCCGAGAAAGACTGCCTCGGAACTGGGGTCACTCCCCACTCAGAAGACATGAACCTTGAGAAGGAAGCCAGAGCCGAACTAACTCAAGCAGAAGTTCTGAGAAGCAGGGATGGTTCCGAAAAACCTGGAGTCAAGACCTGTCCCCCAGAGTCTACAGGGTAGCCATGGCTTGGGGAGGTCTCCAGTTCAGAAAAAAACGAAGAGCTCAGGGTAACTACTGGCTCTGAAAAAGCAAGCAACTCTGGAGCCGGTAGAGTCAGCACTGGGAGATCTGGAACAGAGGACTCTAAGACCTCCGAGGATGTTAGAGGAGGAGTAGTTAATGGTGTAAAGGTAGTTTCAGTACCAAGACCCGATGGGGTCAGTACCAAAGGGGGGCCTAAAAGCCCTCTAGCCCATAAAATCTTATTCATTAGCCTCTCCATGTCGAGTTCTGAAAGACTATTGGTGGAGTGGACAGACAACATGGAAGGGTGACTTAGGCCTCTGAAAAAAGACTTCTGGGAACACACCAGCAAAGGGATCAATTGATGGTGAGTAGGTAATTCTAGGCAAAGTGGTCTTAGCAGGTGAGGCTGTATCCAGGCCTCCGACGTTGAAGGGCTCGAAATTGCAATCAGTGCCAGAATGGACGTCAGCACCAGAGTGTCAGCAGCAGAGGCCTGCAGTTCCATGGGAACTTTCAGAACCGAAGTGTTCAATTTCTTGGCTTTCGGTACCGATGGGGAGGTCAGAACCAAGAGACTTATTTCTTAGTTTTTTTTCATAGAAAACAAAAATGAAGGTGATGAAATATCTGTCTTTGCTTTACCTACAGCGGATAAGGCTTCTCCAAAAGCTGAAGAAAGAAGTCCTTTTAGAATAAGCTTAATATGCTTTTCCACAAGAGCCTGGTGGCTAAAGGCATGACAAATGCTGTAGTCTTCTTGTAAGTGGTGGGTGCCAAGGCAATACACACATAAAGCATGAAAAATCTGACAATGGAAATTTATGGCCGCACTTCTGGCATCTTTTGAAACCAGAGGGGCCCTTACCCTTCTCAGCCATGTCAAAGTGAAGAAAGCAGCTAGAAAAAAAACAGTTAAGAAAAATATCACTCCACAAAGAAAGGGAATGTGACAGCAGAAAACATATTATTTTTATTATATTTTTATTTTTATAAAGGAATGAAAAAGGGAAAAGAGACTATCATAAATGATAATAGTAGAAATACACAAGCATGTACAAGGATGGGAAATGGACTACAAGGGGGGGGGGCTATCAGCAATGATAGTTGGAAATACACAATAGTGTAAAGGGGAAAAGTATCAACAATGATACTTGGAGGAATACACTAAGTGTAAAAAGAAAGATGAAAAGGAAAAAGAGGGAGAAACTGTAAGAAAAAGACAAAATATTTACCTAAATCCACTAGCGCTCAAGAGTATTAGCTAGACGTGACCATTTTCAGAAAGCAGCAAATGGGACGGCTTGCACCTGTCACCCCTGGGCTTTAGGATATTGGCAAAGGCTCTTGCTATCCCCATAGTGCCTTTTCTAGGCAAGGCTCAAAAGACAAATCCACCTCCACAGGTATCACAAGGGATAAGAAACTAAGAGTAATGCTACTCAACGCCAGAAGTCTAAACCTCAAGATGCATGCACTCGAAACTCTCCTTAGCATGGAGAACATCGATACCTGTGCAGTAACAGAAACCTGGTTCAAGGCTCCCGAGAGCACCCCAGCACTACCAGGTTATACCTCATACCATGCTTTTCGGCCCCAAAACTTGGACCGACCCACAAAAGGAGGGGTAGTATCAATATTCGTCAAAGATACCCACACCTCCAGGTTGGTGGCACAGCACGAAGCATCAGAGACTATCCATGTGCAACTAACAGTGGGTAAAACTGCCTTCCAGTTTATAGCCTGCTACAGACCACCCTCCCTAACCCAGGAACCCCACTCGGCCTTCCTGAGAACACTGGAAAATATGAAGGTCTCTCCAAACACCATTATATTGGGCGACTTCAACTACCCAAACATAGACTGGGAGCATTACTCTAGCTCCAACACCCTAGCCCAAAGGTTCCTAGAATTTATAAACTCAAATGCTATGGAACAACTTGTTACCACTCCCACAAGAGGGGAAAACATACTGGACCTGATCATCACCAACATGGGGACTCTATGCTCCAGACCAGAAGTGTATCCCTCACTGGTAAGATGAGACCATAAACTAATCTCACTGGATATTCACATCCCAACACCACCCCCTGCCCAGAAAACCACAGTGAAAAACTTCTCTAAAGCAAATTTCACACTCCTCAAAACTGAGGTGGAATCTTTCAAAGCCCCCGGGCCTGTGGAAAATACATCCCAGACCGCAGAATCCTTTATAAATGCATTCTATGAACACCTTCAGGAATGCATGGATCATGCGATCCCAAATAAAACCAAGGCCCAATCCTCCAAAGGCAGACGTCCTGTCTGATGGACCCCAGCCATAAACAAACTGTACAATAGAAGGAGGAAGCTACTAAATGATAGAGCAAAATTCCAAAAAGGGAAGGCATCTCTGATCAGTATTAGCAAAAAACTACGGGCACTCATAAAATTGTCTAAGGCCAGCTTCGAGAGAAAAATTGCACAGGACACTAAGGATAATCACAAGGCTTTCCTTAGTTATGTTAGGAACCTGGGTGGTAATTCCCAGATATGCTCAGAATTAGTCCAAAATGACAAAAAATACACCGTGCCCACAGACATTGCCAACATCCTAGCTGACAGGTTCAGCACAAACCCCCCCCCCACACACACCAAAAGGGCAAATATTTATCCCAGCAGTGTGCTGCCACCCTGACATCTCAGATGCTCAGGTAAGAGTCTCCCTCTCCGAAGCAAAAAACACAGCATCAATGGGACCAGACGGTGTCCCGGGTTGCGTCCTACATGAACTCCAAGAAGAGCTAAACCCAAACATAAAACTACTGTTCAATCTCAGCCTTACTACAGGATATGTACCCAAAGAGTGGCGTACAGCAACTGTGGTCCCTCTCCACAAAGGTGGTGCCTCAACGGATCCTGGAAACTATCGCCCCATAAGCCTGACTAGCTTGGTCTGCAAAGCTATGGAAAGGATCATCATGGACCTCATAAATAAAGATATTGGGGACCTACAGACACTGGATCCTACCCAGTTTGGCTTTGTTAAGGGCAGATCCTGCCTCTTAAACCTGGTTGATTTCTTTGAAACAGTCACCAAGGCCACTGACGAGGCGAAGGTGGTCCACACAGCCTACCTGGACCTCGCAAATGCCTTCGATACAATACCCCACTCGGGCATTATAGATAAGCTCACCAGCTTAAATATAAACCCCTATGTCACTAGATGGGTTGCAAACTGGCTCAAGGACAGAACCCACATGGTTAGAATTGCTGGAGCCTTGTCAGACTCCAAACCAGTTACAAGTGGTGTCCCACAAGGCTCAGTCCTGGGACCTCTCTTGTTCAGTATATATTTCTCGGAGGTACAGGCCAACACGGAAGGACTGTGGCTGACCAAGTTCACAGATGACTGCAAACTGAGCACCATAATCGACTCTCCATCCGACACAAGCATCCTCCAAAAGGGCCTCATAGAAACAGACAACTGGTGCCAGAGCCATGGCCTCAAGCTAAACGCCAAAAAGTGTATAGTCATTCCCTTTGGCAAAAACAAAGTGCCCACAAATTACCACATAGGTGGTAATCCATTAAGTACAGATGGGCCTGATGAGGGATGAGTAAAGAGGCACGATGACCTCCCCTGATCTAGATGTGAATCCCTTCATGATTAGGTGGGCTATATAATTAGGTACCTGGGGACCCAAGTTGATAGCAATCTCTCATTTGACAACCACGTGGCCAAAGTGGTTAGAAAAACATTTTATATAGCCCACCTAATCATGAAGGGATTCACATCTAGATCAGGGGAGGTCATCGTGCCTCTTTACTCATCCCTCATCAGGCCCATAATTGAGTACAATGCCCCTTTTGGGATGTACCTTACCAGACACCTGCAGCAATTGGAAAGACCCCAAAAGTACCTCACCAAGAGGATCAAAGGGCTCAAACAGATGCCATATGCTGCCCGGTTAAAGAAACTCCAGCTCTACTCAGTGGCATACCACCTGTTCAGAGGCGATCTGTGCCTGACGTATAAAGCCATGTCCAACCCGGAATTAATGACATGCTGCACCTCAGAAAATCCAAATCCTATCGAGCTACACGCTCGAGAGACTTGAACCTCAGCATTGAAATAAATAGGACATGCTGGAGGGACAGATTCATAACCCAGAGGCTCCCTTCACTCTGGAATAAAATCCCAGTCCAGGTTAGGCAGAGTCCCTGATTGACTCTCTTCAAGAGGAATCTTGATGAGTGGATGGGAGATCATAGGTTTACCCCGGGTATCACTTCTGTGTCACTGTTAGACAGAGGCACAGTATACTAACCTCAAAAAAGGGCATAGCAAAATTAATTTAAAATGGGTGGCGAAAGCCAAACACATTCTGGCTAGGCTTATAAATGCCCTAGGGCAGATAGCCTAGTATGAACCTATGAACCTATTAACCTATAAGATCTGAGGTAACAGAGAGGAATTCTGGGTAGAGGTGAAGCTTGAGAGTTTTTTGGTGAGAGCGTAGTAATGGCCAAGTCAGTTCCGATGTCGGAACCGAACCTACCTGTCAAGGATAAAATGAATTTTAACAACATCAGATCAGGCAATACTAGGGGAAATTCAAAGTGACTTGAAAGAAGGGTCATTCATCATTTGTTTATTTACTTACTTACTTACCATTTGTTAATCTGGTTAGTGCACTGGCCCAGAAGACCCATTTCAGGCACAGAATAAGCCATACAGGCAACAATAACAACACATATTGTAATCAAACAATAAGTTGTATGCACAATGGTACAACCAAAGCAAAATAAACAATAGAGTTTCAGCAAGATAATGACGGACAATAAGAAGCAAACTATGTAGTGCAACAGAGCAACATAAAGCATACATAACAACTAAGATAACAGCGTATATTGTTAAATTGTCATAAATGTAAGGTATACAAGACAAAATCATTTACAAAATAGATAATTTACGTATATTGACAGTGAAAAAGTTGTCAGCTGTAGAATCAATATGTTATTCCTAATATGGTAGTAAAAAGAGGAAACGGATGAGGCAGCAGTAAAGAAAGTACAATATTATAACTGCCCTAAGATTAAGACATCTAAAAGTGGAAAACAGATGTCCACCATATGCTTGAATTTATCTGTAAGACAGGAGAGATGAATACAGTAGGATACTGTGTTTCTGGGTTTATCTAAACAGGTTTAATAAAAGTCACAGATACTACTCTGATGAAGGTATTCCTTAAATAGACATGCATTTGGAGCGTTTCTCCCCGGGCCTCCGCTGAAAACAGACTCTGTTAAATAAAATATTTTTAAGAAAGATAATACACTACTAGTGCTTCTAATACTGTCTGGAAGCTTATTACAAACAGCTGACATGATTTTCGAAATGGTGTCTGCTATGGTTGCAAAAGTGAAAAGAGGTCTATACAGAGTAGTCACTGTGGGATCTCTGAAAGAGTAAGGACCATTTCAAATTTGCACCTTAGTTTTCAGAGCTGGGCAGTACCTATCATAAATTGGTTTGAACGTAAGTTTACCTAACAAGAAAAGTTGTTCTATTTATTATTGAGAGGCTATACTTTTATGACTGATAAAAGCAACACTGGTCAGAAGACTCTTGTCTAGGGTTGCCACCTTTTCAAATACCCAAAGTCGGACATTTTCTGTAGAGATGTCAGATTTTGTAGGTCAAAACATACCCACGGCCAGTACAAAGGACAAAACTTCACTTTTTTGCCAGAATAAAAGCTTATTTTTGTAGCATTTGAGTTGCTTATTCTGTTTCTTATAACATTTAGGTGTTTCAGATAGAAAATAACTCTTTTATGCACCTATTAAAGAAAATATAGGAGACATTTTTGTCCTAAAATCTCAGGACATTTGCCATTTTTTTAAATATTTTGCAGGACAAAACTGCCCAAAGAGGGACTGTCCCTCGCAAAGTGGGACAGGTGGTAACCCTACTCTTGTCTATATTTTTAATAGTTAAAAGTTATAGAGCTGTAACAATACTTTATTTATGCCTGAAGCCATGCTGGTTTTTGACAGGATGTTATATTTCTGGATATAGTGCAGAGTCTGACCGTATATTACTTTTTCAAATATTTTGGCAATTGGGTCTAGTTTACCTGTAGGCCTATAATCAATAACTGTGCTTGTGGTATTTAGTGGTTTTGGATAATAGATGCTCAGTTGCATTCTTGAACTGTGATGGAACTACTTTTGAGGAGCATGAAAGAATGAAAAAATGTGCTATGGAAATGCAAAGAATATTACTGCCTTATTTATAGATAAACAGATAAATGATATGAATGTTTGGATTATAGGAATGGTGAATTTTGTCCAGAAGCTTTTTAACTTTTTTCATAATGGTTTTAAAATAGAAGAGTAGAAAACTCACCACTTGGTGTAGTGTTTTTTTTTAAGGAGCTAGAGGTGTGATATTATTAAAGACTGTGTCTGATGGGAAAGGTGGATGCATAGCTCTAATATCGAGTGGTGCTTGGAGACTGCATTGCTGGAAGCACATCTGAGGAATATTTTAGTAGTGACCAAGTCCCTGACTCTTTTTCAGAATCTCTGTGATGGTTTAAGAAGTGTTTTCTGTATATTCCTGCTATATTGCACATTTGCATTATTAACAGAAATGTATGCTTCTTTCTTTAGTTTATGAAAAGTTTTATATTTGAAAGTATTTCAGTGGTCTGAATTCCAGAATTTCCAAGCATTATCTCTAGAGTTCATTAACTGAACTAGCTGAGATGTTAGCCAAGTTGCTAGCTTGTCTCTGAGCCTTTTACTTTGTAATGAGAGAAGGTCTTCTTAAATGGTAGATAATATATTTTGAAAAACAGTAAAGGCTGTTTGGGTCAGCGGCACTTTATACTGGTGACCAGTCAACCAGCAGTAGTTCTGCACTGATGGCATCTCTAGAAGATTCATTTACTTTCCTTATTTGAAGAAATACAGGTGGGACATTAAACATTTTAAGGGACCAAGTGCAGAAAATGGGATTGTGATCACTTAGAATATTTGGAAGGATTATGCAGGATTTATTATGTTCCAGCATGTTTGTTAATACTAAATCAAGTGTGGAGTTATGTAACACAGGACTTTGTTGAATGGTTTCTCACCAACTGTGAAAGGATGAAGGAGTGCAGTGCTTTTTTAGTTTCAACTGTGACTGATTATTCCTGTCCAGGTTGAAGTCACCTAACATTATATTATACACAGTCTACAATCAAAGTAATTTATTCAAAAAGCATATAAAAAACAGAGGTAAGTGCTTTCAACCAAATAGGGCTTCATCAGACCATATACAAACTCTGAACATTGCTCACTTTTAAATGGAAAAAGGCATCAAATTAATTCAATTTGAAAATCTTTAAAAAGACAGGAATACCTTCCAGTAAAAAATATATATATATATATATATATATATATATATATATATATATATATATATATATATATATATATCACCAAGGTAAAGCCCAAATACTCAACAATTCAGCCAGATTAAATATATACACATAAAAAACATGTATACAAAAAGACAGATATGTAAAATCAAATATATATAAAATACAAATATCTATAAAAAATGTATGCACATGACACATCTACAAACAAGCGTTGGGAGGGTGGCCTAATGGTTAAGGTGTTGGCCTTACAAACACTAGGTGCAGGGTTTGAGTCTCACAAGGGATAATTGGCTAAGCTTAAAATGGCTTGCAAGGGCAGTTAGCTTAGTAAAAATCTATATATATTTTGCAAATGCACATATATAGCATATGAAAATTCTCAACCAAATACATACCTATCTTTAAACATATAAAGCGATAAAATGTATTCAGCACATCCCAGTCCAACTTCTACCTAAGCCCTCTGGACTTCAAAAATGGCTTAAGGGGTACTTTATCATTAAGTCCATGGTATTGGTCTGCCCTGAACCTAATGATCCATTTGGCTTCCTGTTTTTCAGTCTGGTTTCTGATGTTCCCACCTCTGGGGCTAACAGACAACACATCAATAACTCTGAACCTAAACGCATGGGTGTTATCTGCACTTACAACATGTTTAGAGAGCGCATTGACAGTGGATCTAATCCTAATCTGGTATAGGTGTTCCCATATCCTGTCCCTAAGCTTCCTATCTGTCTTACCAGCATAGACTACTCCGCATGCTTCACAGCATGCGATATAAACAACATATTCAGACATACAATCAGCAAGGACCCTAAACTCATAATACCATTTGAGGGGTGTATGAAACTCTCACTAGAGTCTATGCAATCACAGAAATTGCACTAGTTGCAGGGAAATGTCCCCAACTTATCATGTCTCTCATCCTTATCCATACGTCTTGGATAACACAATAACTTCTTCAGGTTAGGGTATCTCCCACAATCTCTCTAATCCACTGTCAACACCTCCCAATGGGACCTAATAACATCCTTGACACTTCCCACATCCTGGGTATAAAACAAAGGTAACCTAATACTATCAAACTCAACAGACGTCTTGGAAGACTTCAACACACCTAAACCAGTAGTTACATCTACAAATTCAGAGAAATAAGGGGTAGCTGGACCTTCCCTCAAGGTAGACAGGTCCCTCAACCCCTTCTCAATCTCCTCAACTTTATAGACCCTAGCCTTGAACCTCCCAGATAATTCATTCAATTTTGAACTAAATCCTGCATGGGAAGGATTATACCAGGATACCCTCATGGCTTTACCTCTGAGCACATTCCCAAACACATATCCTGGGTGCATACTATGCCTATGTAGGAGGGCATTCCAATGACACAACTTCCTATACACCCCAGTGTTCAGCAACCCATTATCCAGCCTCTATATATACACATCTAGGAAGGAAATCCACATTCCAGAGAACTCATGACTAAACTTCAAAAACCCTGACAGAATATTAACCTTATCAACAAATACAGCCAATTCATCCGTCGTTCCTTTCCAGATGAAAAAAAGTTCATCTACGAAACATCTGTAGAAAGGGACCTGTACAGAAAAATATTCCAATCTAAACAAACACTCTGTCTCTCAGGTGGCCATAAAAAGGTTGGCATAGCTATTGGCACACGAGGTGCCCACAGCCACGCCATCCTGTTGCAAATAACATTGTGAATCAAAGCAGAAAATGTTATTCGCCAGGAATAATACCAATAAGTCCATAACAGGGCTACTAAATTCAGTATGGCATTGTAAATAGTCATTAACCCTCTGGACCCCTTCCCCATTAGGAATAACTGTAAAGAGTGACTGGACATCCATAGTAACAATTAAATAGGGGGAGTCAACAGGAACTTCCTTCATGTACATATACAGATCCAAGAAGAATTGCTTTGTATCCCTTAAAATATACATGTTGGCATCAACAACCAGGCACAGAAACCTTTCAACATAAATGGAAAAAGGCTCCGTCAACCATCCTCTACCGGATACATTGTGCCTCATCAGGGGCCATCTACCATCCTTGTGTATCTTAGAGAGGCCCTGAATCACAGGTATGAGGGGGGTCAATGACCAATAAGTATTCAAAAAGTTCTTCGGTGATGACATGGCTCTTATAAAGATCATCAAGCATATTACATATCCTCTGTGCATGTAACTTCACTGTTTATTATCCAATGGGACAGTAAAACCTCTCATCTCCTAACATCTGCTTCATGGAATCATCATAGAACTTGTAATCCATTACTACTATACAGCCTCCTTTGTCAGCTGGTCTAATTGTTAGGGGAGAATCATTCCTCAAGCCTGCCAGGGCTTTTCTCTGTTTAATTGTTAAATTCCTCTTAGTATTATACCGCTTAACCTCAGCTTTCATCCTATATAAATCATTCTCTACCAGTTTGCTAAAGGCGGACACTAGAGGCAGTACACTAGGAACATACACGCTAGGTTTCTTGAACTGTTTATTGTAGGACACAAGATCTATTCTTAAACTCCAATTTTAGACATAAATTCCTAATAAAAAATTAAAATCTACCAAGGTGTCTGTAGGATCACTAGAACATGTTGGAATAAAGGTCAATCCTTTAGAAAGGACAGTAACCTCGTCCTGTGTTAAACAACAAGATGAACTATTAAAGACTAAACCATTCTCGTTTTCTCCCACATCCTCTTGAGGTTGTGGTTGGTCTGGGACTCGGCAGACAATTTCCTTTTCTTCTTGCCCCCCCCCCCTTGTGTAGTAATGATGGGGAAAGGGCGCTGAACAACATCACTAACACTTCCACAGGACTCACCAGCCTGTGAACCATCCATCTGTATGGTGTACTACCTTCCTCCGGACAACCAATTCTACAGAAATATCTGTAGTATCAGTAGTGGCAGTCTCAACAACACCTAAATTCGTTTGACCAAAAGGTCCTGCTGATTCTGCTACATCATTATTTCCAACACCTATTAGCTCATTCTCTACACCCCCAAAAGTAAAATGTACAGCACCTGCTATTACATCATTCCCAGCATTATTATCAGTGCGACTAGTTGTTGCTTTCATATAAGACCTTCCCATACTGGCATTATTAACATTCTGTGAAACATTTATATGAAACATTGGACCTATTCGGTCGATAAACAACATCAGTACCATCACGGTTTACAGTGTCCACCCTAGGCCACGTAAAGACATGGCCTAATTGAAAGTCTTTAATGTCTCTTCGTAACTTATGTCGTTTCTGCTCAAACAGGCGTTTTTCATATAACAGCACATTGTCAAGTAAGGTCTCAATTGCTTTATCAGCTACTTTCTTTGGAAAACATTCCTATAGTAATCTTTGCTGATTTCTAATAGCAACACGTAAACTGTCCTCTTCATGTACTTGAGGCTTACCTGGATGTTTAGTTGTTGCCATCTATATAAAAGTTCTGGGTACAAGGTCCCAGTAGTCGGCATCTTGAAAACTCTGAGCCCTCTAGGCACAATCTTCCGATGTATACAGACTTCAAAATGCTGCAGTTGAGTCTGTAATCTCTTTAACTTCAAAAAATCCACTTCTAATCTCTCCACAGTTGAACATAAACAGTTCTGAATTAAAACAGCAGTCTTTACCGTTCGTCGGCACATAGGGTAACTTAATAGACCCTTTATCCCTTCCAGCCATGCCTCCATGGGAGTAACAGCAGCAACGATTAGGAAAATAAAAAAATGTAACCTCCCAAGGAGTAAACGCTCCGAACACCACACACAGTCCAAGGATGAAAATCATATTGGGATAATGAGCCTGGGTGTGTGGTAGTTTGATTACCAGATGGCAAAGTTTAGCAGGAGAAGCAAAAGCATGAGAAAGGTGGTTCCATTTCGCTAGGCGAAGGCTGGTACGCAGGTGATTTTTACTATTTTTTTAAAAAGGAATAACCGTGTCTTTTTTTATTTTTGTCTTGTTAACAAGAAACATTTATGTGATTTTAACTTTTTAAAAAACCCAAAGCTGCTTTTCTCATTGCTTTTTTAAAATTGCTTTTTCCTTTTTAAATGGGTTTGCTTTTTAAAGTTCAAGATTATAATGAAGTTTGAAATGAGCAACGGAAAAATAAAACGGAGATCTCCTCTCGGTTGTTTAAACCCATTTTAACATCTTAAACAACATTAAAGTAGAGAGAGTTATATGGAAAAAAGAAAGGAAAAAGTCACCTCGGACCTTTAGTATAACTATAACAAATATACACTGCGCTGCGTGGCCAATCAGCACGCTTTAGAGGTCATGGTATAATACCAGATAAAAAATACAGGTAATGGAGCGACACAAGGCTATTTGGGTTCAAAAACATCCAATCCACACAGGAAGCAGCTCAATCTATGATCAAATAATTTATTCAAAAAGCATATAAAAACAGAGGTAAGCGCTTTCACCCGAATAGGGCTTCATCAGACCATATACAAACTGAGCATTGCTCACTTTTAAATGGAAAAAGGTGCCAAATTAATTCAATTTGAAAATCTTTTAAAAGACAGGAATACCTCCAGTAAAAAAAAAAAAAAAAAAATATATATGTATATATATATATATATATATATATATATATATATCACCAAAGTAAAGCCCAAATACTCAACAATTCAGCCAGATTAAATATGTACACATATAAAAAACATGTATACAAAAAGGCAGATATATAAAATAAAATGTATAAAAATCAAAAAAAAAAAAATATATATATATATATATATATATATATATATATATATATATATATATATATAAAATACACATATCTATAAAAAATGTATGCACATGACACATCTATACATATATATTTTGCAAATGCACATATACAGCATATGAAAATTCTCAACTAAATACATACCTATCTTTAAACATATAAAGCCATAAAATGTACTCAGCACATCCCAGTCCAACCTCTACCTAAGCCCTCTGGACTTCAAAAATGGCTTAAGGGGTACTTTATCATTAAATCCAGGGTATTGGTCTGCCCTGAACCTAATGATCCAGATGATGATAAGAAGTTATTGTGTTATCCAAGACGTATGGATAAGGATGAGAGACATGATAAATTGGGGACATTTCCCTGCAACCAGTGCAATTTCTGTGATTACATAGACTCTAGTGAGAGTTTCATACACCCCTCAAATGGTATTAAGTATGAGTTTAGGGTCCTTGCTGTTTGTATGTCTGAGCATATTGCTTATCTCACATGCTGTGAAACATGTGGAGTAGTCTATGTTGGTAAGACAGACAGGAAGCTTAGGGACAGGATACGGGAACACCTATACCAGATTAGGATTAGATCAACTATCAATGCTCTCTCTAAACATGTTCTAAGTGCAGATAACACCCATGTGTTTAGGTTCAGAGTTATTGATGTGGTGTCTGTTAACCCCAGAGGTGGGGGACATCAGGAACCAGACTGAAAAACAGGAAGTCAAATGGATCAATAGGTTCAGAGCAGACCAATACCCTGGACTTAGTGGTGAAGTACCCCTTAAACCATTTTTGAAGTCCAGAGGGCTTAGATAGAGGTTGGACTGGGATGTACTGAATACATTTTATGGCTTTATATGTTTAAAGATAGGTATGTATTTAGTTGAGATTTTCATATGCTATATATATGCATTTGCAAAACATATATGTATAGATGTGTCATGTGCATACATTTTTTTATAGATATGTGTATTTTATATATATTTGATTTTCATATATTTGATTTTATATATTTACGTTTTTGTATACATGTTTTTTATATGTGTATATATTTAACCTGGCTGAATTGTTGACTATTAGGGCTTTACCTTGGTTGTTGTTGTTTGTCTTTTGGCTTTTTCCCGGTAAGGGGTTGCCACAGAGGAACTCCAGTCTGCTAATGACTGGCAGTAGATTTTTACGAAATACCGAGGTGCCAGCTCGACGCCCAACCTTCAACAAAGGCATGCCCATTTACACACGTATGTCTTTTGAATGCTACCCCACCGCGGGGAGGACATGCAGACTCCACACAGAAGGCTCTCCCAAGCCACGCCAAGAATCGAACGGTAGAACCTCATGCTGTGAGGTAACAACGCTACCACCGTACCACTGCGGCATTCACCTTGGTGATATATATATATATATATATATATATATATATATATATATATATATATATATATATATATATATATATATATTTTTTTTTTTTAACTGGAGGGTATTCCTGTCTTTTAAAAAAATTTAAAATTGTTAATTTGGCGCCTTTTTTCATTTAAAAGTGAGCAATGCTCAGAGTTTGTATATGGTCTGATGAAACCCTATTCGTGTGAAAGCACTTACCTCTGTTTTTTATATGCTTTTTGAATATATTACTTGAGTGGAGATTGAGCTGCTTCCTGTGTGGATTGGATGTTTTTGAACCCAGATAGCCTTGTGTCGCTCCATTACCTGTGACTTTTATCTGCTATTATTGTCATCCTTGGACTGTTTGTGGTGTTCGGAGCATTTACTCCTTGGGAGGTTACATTTTTTAATTTCACCTAACATTATGCTGGCACTTTATGCTGTAGGTTGTCAAGGGTATTAAATGTACTTCATTCTTTTCATTCATTTATATTTGTTAACCAGGAAAGATCAACTGGGTAGCAGTGCCTTTTCAGTGCAGGTCCAGGGAAATAAGTTCATTCATTCATTTTTCAGCTAATACACTGACTAATCTGCTTGCAGTTGACAAACAGCATCATCTGACTGTGCTAATTAATCATTTTCAGTGGAAGCCAAGAAGATAAGCTCATTTATTCATTAATTTGTTTTTGCAAACTGGGACTTGTTAACTGGGATAATCTGGGTGGGCTAGTAACCCCTTTTTCATAGTAGGCCAGGGGAGAGAAGCTCCATTTGTCTACATTCTGAAATAACAAAAATCTTATCTTGAAAGTATAAGAAAATGTATAATACACTATGGGATGAATTTACTGTCATAAATGAAAAACAGTCTGAACAATTAATAAGACACATGGGGAGATTCATGACAGTACCATGACATGTACACAGTATTCAGCAACCACCCTAACAGAGTGCTGCATAGTGCTCTAGCATGAAGATGCTCAGCACCACATAGGGCTGGCCTTGTGGACATCCTGAATGCTAATGAGGCAGTCAGGAAGCGATGCAAATGCTAATTAGCCATGTGCATTCTCCTCCACAACCGCCTTCAGTCCAGCCCCACCATGTCACAGTAGTGACAACAGCTAAAAGACCATGTTCAACTACCTACTAGAATAAAAGTTGTGTAAAATCTTACAATAACAATAAATATCCTTCTCTTCAATGTTGCAGTATTCATAACCTGAGGGATTCCCGCCTAGGGCAACCCGACGTCTGGCCAATATACCAAAGCCTTTTAATGCTTACAAGTATATGGTACGTCGCATGTATGGTCCTTGTGAACGTAGGGCATAAAAGCAACATATGCACGTATTATCCTCAGAACTGAATGCCCCAGGAAGAACACCAGTCCAAGGAATAAAAGAGGTAAACTGTACATCCAAAAGAAAAACAATAACCAGGGGAAGGAGGGAGGGATAGAATACTGCAACACTGAAGAGAAGGACATCCATCATCATGGTAAGATTTTGCACAACTATACTATGTCTTTCTATTCTACTGTTGCAGTATTTATAACATGAGGGAGAGTACCAAAGCTCAGGAAGAAACATGGGAGGAGGAAGGATCAGTAGAACTCTATAAAAAACATGAAGAATGGCTCTAATAAAGCCATCTCTAGATCCGGAAACTCTATCCAACTTGTAATGTTTGGTAAAGGTATGTAAAGAAGTCAGAGTAGCTGCATCAAGAATGGAGTTCTTTACATACCTTTTGAAAAAAGCACCAGACAAAGCCACAGCCCTAGTAGAAGGAGCCTTAACAAAATAAGGAAGGCTCTAACCATGGAAAACAAAACAGAAAGAAATAGCCTTAGAAATCCAAGAAGAAATAGTTTGTTTGGAAACAGACAATCCCAACGACCTTGGATGAAAAGAAACAAAAAGCTGATAAGATTTCCTGATAGCCTTAGTCTTATATAAATAAAATCTGAATTGTCTATGCACATCCAAGGTGTGTAGCACCTTCCCACTTACAGACTGTGGAGAAAGAAAAAACATGGGCAGGTTAATAGATTGACTAAGTGACAACTCATTCACAACCTTGGGCATGAAATAGGGGTTATTGTGTAAGGACGCCCTGTCCTTATGAAAAACCCAAAAAAGGAAAAGAAGCCATAAGGGCTTGAAGCTCAGACACCCGTCTGGCTGAAGTCAAAGCTAACAACAAAACAGTCTTCCAAGTACAATGTTGCAAGGAAGCTGACGCCGTAGGCTCAAAAGGAGCCAAAGTCAGTTTTTACAAAACAAAGTTAAGATCCCAAGGAAGAGGAACAGGCTTCCTGGGAGGTCTAATGTGAAGAATGCCTTTAAGGAGTTATTTAGCCTCAAATTTAGAGGCTAAAGGAGGAGACAGACAAGCAGAAATGGCTGACACGTGGGCCTTGACAGATGAATAAGCCAACTCAGCATTGAGCAATTCACACAAATAAGATAGAACCACTAGGACATCCACTGTTAGTGGATCCAGGTTACGTGAAAGATATCAGAAGGAAAACCCCTTCCATTTTGATAAGTAGGATTTCCTAGTATTGGGTTTCCTGGCCTCCTGCAGAACCCTAAGCACATCCTCAGAGAAAAAGTGTCTGAAAGGAGTCATATCCCTATCACCCACACAGCCAGATGCACAGTAGACAGATGTGGATAAATGACAGAACCTTTGTCTTGTGTTAGAAGGTCCACCCTGTGGGGCAACTTGTGATGATTGCCCTTGGCCAAATGCAGAAGAAAAGGGAACCAACGCTGTCTTTGTCAAAAGGGAGTCACCAGCAAGATTTTTGGTTTGTCCTGCTGAATCTTGAATAGGACTTTTGAAAAGAGAGGAAAGGGGAATGCATAAAGAAACATCCCCTTCCAAGAAACTGATAAGGGCATCCACCTTCCAAACCAGAGGACCTGAGACTCTGGCACAAAACTGAGAAAGTTGTCTGTTCAGAGGGGAGGCAAACAGATCTACATGACAAGTAACCCACTGGTGAATAATGTCCAGAAACACATCCCTGTGAAGCATCCATTTCTGGGATATAGTCAAAGACCTGATCAGAGTGTCTGCCACATAATTCTGACTAGAGGAGATGTACAAACAGTAATATGGCATTGAACTGCAAGTTCCCATGCCATGAAAGCTAACCTGCACAGAAGACAAGATTTTGCCCCCCACCCCCATTGTTTGTTTACATACCAGAGGACTGTGGTATTGTTTGTAAACAATTTGAGAGGTCCTGGGAGGAAAATAAGATGAAAAGCCTGAAGAGCCAGCAGAAGCACTCTCATCTCTTTGATGTTGATGTGCTCCTTTCTTTGAGAAGGGGGCCAAATCCCCTGTACCTTCAAGGACATCTGAAGCATCTGTGAACAGCTCTTGAGAGGGAAGAGTAGGATGAAAAGGGAGGCCTGGGTTCAGAAACATCTGCTGAATCCACCAACGAAGTTCCTTCTTTAGACAGGGAAGAAGAGGAACCAAGAAGTCTAGAGGATGTGCATGCTATACTCCAAAACTGATTTCAGGTACCACTGAAACTTCCTCATATGGTGTTTGGCCAGAGGTAACATTGGAATGGTGGATGCCATAAAACCCACAAGTCTCAGGAACTCCCTGGCTGTAACTGAGAGTAGAGGAAGAAGATTTTGGAAGAAAGAAATGAGGGACAGAGCCTTTGGAGGAGGCAGAGAGACCAGTATAAGGTCTGTCTGTATCCTGGACTCCAGGAAAACATGATCTTGAGAAGGAGTGAGAGATTAACTTTTTTTAAATTGATTGTGAAAGCCAAACTTTACAGAAGAGAAATGAAGAAGTGTAGGTTCTGCAGCATGATCTCTGGAGAGGCTGCCTGAAGCAGAAGATCACCCAGATAAGGGAAAACTTGGAGGCCTCAAAACCTGGAGAAAGCAATTACAGGATCTAGGCATTTGGTGAATACTCTTGGGGCAGCAGAAAGGTCAAAGGGCAAAGCAGAGAACTGAAAATGTGAGGAAACAACAGAGAAACATGAACATTTCCTGTAAAGGGGATGGATAGGAATGTAGGTAGGCATCCTTGATATCCAGTGAGGCCATGAAAGCCTGAGGAAGAATGAGAGGGAATAAAGTCTGAAGAGACAACATGCGGAAAGAAGGGACCTTCAGGAACATGTTGAGGTGTGAAGGATCCAGTCACCAAGCAGATATGATGACCGCACTATGGTAGGTCACACAATTCTGGCCCATCACTATGTGTGTACCATATGAGACATTACAGAATGCTGCTATCCAAAGACACCATGTGCCTCTATGAGGCACTTGCTGGGTTTTGTAAAGCCCGCAGGTATGGACATGTAATGGGCCTGGCCAAGCATCTGCAAATCATACTATGGAATACCAGGTGTGAGCACAGGCAGGCATGGGCCCCACAGTGCAATGCAGAGCTGAAACTGAACTACATTACAAGTGTAATTTAGAAGCATGCAAATCACTTAATTAGCATAACAGAGGTGCTACATGGCTCCAGTACTTGTACTGGGTGGGGATGTTCAACAGCAATCTGCATTAAAATGGACTGACAATGCTGTGGGTGGGCAGTTAATGTCAACAGAAGGGACGCAGATCTTGTCTGTCCCCAGCTGGCCTGTGAGATTTCATACTGGCTGAAATCACTAGAATAGCCATGTTGGATGGCAAAACAGACAGAGAGGGTGTGTTTGAAAGAACATACTCTGCTACAGAGGACTTCTTGATGACCCTGTCTAGGGTTAGTGAAAGGAGAAAAGAAGTTATGTACTTAGTTTAACATTCCACCTGTTTTATCCATTTTTATTCTTCCTCAACAAGTAGGTTCAGATCCAATCCTCAGATCTGATTCAGCCACTTTTTTACACCTTGTGGATACTACAAGCTCTTGAGCTCCTCCTTTACCCATAATGCAGCAGCCCCCCTTCCCCAGATCTTGTTTGCTGCAATTGCCGCCCTTTATTGTATACAGAAATGAAATTAAAGCTTTATATGGAAAGACACTATCTGGAGCTCAAATAACAGGAACTTTGGTTCCTATAATAATTTCCCATTCTTCCAGAAATCACCAAGAAAAAAGAGCAGGGGCTGGAGGAAGGGGAGTTGAGGAAGAATGTAATGGACAACAAAGATAGAAAGTTATAGTGAGTACATAGATTCATAGGATGATAGTAGGCTATTGGCGGAGAGGCCCTTATAAGCCTAGCCAAGAATTTTTGCCCATGTTCCCACAAAGTCAGCACCTGTTTCACCTGTCCAGCAGGGACACATGTGAGATCCAAGGGGTATATTTTCTGTTTCCCATCCAGTCATCCAGGTTCCTCTTAAAGAGGGCTAGAGAGGGACTCTGCTTGACATAGACAGGGAGTCTATTCCACAGATGAGTCTTTGGGTCTCAAATCTGTCCCATCAACAAGTTCTGTTAATGTCACAGACAAGGTTGAGGTCTTGTGTGTGAGTTGCATGAGTGGAGATTGACTTATGGATATACAGCAACTCCATCAAGGCTGGGTCTGAGATGGCCTTATATGCCAGACACAGGTCACCTCTGAGTAGTCTGCACAAGACTGAGTAGCGGGACAGGGCTTTTAGACTATCTGTATAGGACAGGTGTTTGAGACCCTTGATTTTCCTGGTTAGGAATCTCTGTGTTCTCTCGAGCTGCTGCACGTGCTTGGCAAAGTACATGCCAAAGGGGGCACTGTACTCAATAATGGGTCTGATAAAGGAGGAGTACAGGGATGTTATGACCTTGTTCCTGGATGAAATGGCTTTACTTATGAGGTGGGCCATGTAGAAAGCCTTCCTTACAATGGAGGCAATGTAGTGGTCAAAAGTCAGGTTGCTATCAACCTGGGTGCCCAATTCCCTCACGACTGATTGTGTGCTTACTACATTGTTATTAAAGTGATAATTAGTGGGGACACCATTTTCCCCAAAGGAAATAATGATGCATTTCTTGGCATTCAGTTTCAGGCCGTGCTTCTGGCACCAACCATTAGTTTGGGTAAGGCGCTCTTGGAGGATGTTCACATCACTAGGGGAATTTAAGACAGTCCCCGGCTTGCATCTGAAAAGACCACTGTTTTTTTGGCTAGCGCCTCAGATAAGTATATCTTGGGGTACACCACTCGTTATGGGTCTACTACTAGAGGTGGCTTCCCCTATTTTGACTGGGTTCTCTCAGTTAGCCAGTTAGCTACCCATCTAGTAACATATGGGTTGATGCCTAGCTGGGTGAGCTTATCTATTATACCCAAGTGGGGAATAGTGTTGAAGGCTTTGGCTAGGTCAAGGTAGGTGGTCTGCACCTTCTTCCCCTCTTCCGTGGTTTTGGTGACTCTTTTGATGAAGTCAACCAAGTTTAATAGGCATGATCTCCCATTGACAAAACCAAACTGTGTGGGGTCAAGCGTTTGGAGGTTGCCAATGTCCTTGTTTATAAGGTCCATGATAATGCATTCCATGACCCTGCAGATCAGCCTAGTTAGGCTGATGGGTTGTAACTGTCTAGGTCAGTGGACACTCCACCTTTGTGTAGAGGGATGATTGTCCTCCATTTGGCTGGGATGAAACTGGTGCTCAGGCTTTGGTTGAATAGAGTGCCTAATGGAGCTGAGAGCTCATGCCTGAGTTCATGTAGGATGCAGCCAGGGATGTTGTCGGGTCCCATGGAAACTGTATTTTTTGCCTTTGAGAGGGCATTAAAGACCTGCTCACTGGTGATGAGGGGATGAGAGCAGGTGCTGGGGATGTTCTGGTTTACTGATGGGAGGACAGGGGGGAGAAGTTTTCACTGAACCTGTCTGCCAGCAGGTTAGCTATATCTATGGTGTTTGTGTATGTGGTGTTCCTGACTACCAGTTCAGAGCAGATTTGGGTGTTACATTTCAGACTGCAGATGTATGTGAAGAAGGCATTGTGATTGTCCTTAGTGGATGTGGTCAATTTGGACTCGAAGTTAGCCTTAGAGGATTTCACCAGTGACCTTATAGGCTTGTTCAAACAAAGGAGAGATTGATTTCAGCTTGGCACCTGTTCCTTTTTGGTCCTGGAAAGCAATTTTTCCTTTTATTATAGCGTTTGTTTATTGCTGTTGTCCAGCAGCATAATAATTTCTTTATCTGATGTTGTCAATTTTCATTCATTCCTCAACATGTGGTACAGAGTCCCCAGCTACCTGAATCTGGGGTGGACTCTAAGAAAGAATATTTCTGAGTACTGTTGAGCCAAAGGCTGCTTTTCCCCACGAGACCAGACCCAATTTGTAATGAGCAATAAAAGTATAAGGATTAGCCTAAGTTGCAGCCGCACAGATATCATCCATGGAAGACCTGGATAAAAAACTGATGAAGTTGCCACAGACCTGGTTGAATGGGCTCTCAAAGGCTTTAGCAAGGCCAGACCAAACTTGTTATAGACAAAGGAGATGCAACTGGTTATCCATTTTGGTAAAGTTACTTTGGCAACTGGTTCTCCCAAATTCTTTTCCAAAAAGGATACAAATAATTGATCTGATTTTCAAAATTTCTCTGATTTGTGAAGATAGAAATGTAATTGTCTGTGGACATTTAATAAATGCAAAATGTACTCTCCTTTATTTGAAAATGCTTGAAAAAACACAGGAAGGTTAATAGACTGATTAATGTTAGATCCTGACACCTCCTTATGAAGAAAGGATGGATTGGTTCTTAAGGACACACTATCCTTATAAAATATTAAATAAACAGGCTTACAGGATAAAGACTGAAGTTCCAAAACTCTCCTAGCTTAGGTTCATAGGTTGGTTCATAGGTTGGTACTAGGGTATCGGCCCTAAGGCCTATGCAAGCCTAGACATAACAATTCCCTGGAAATTTCTTTCCACAATATTTCCTTCTCTGGGCCCCTGTCTAGCAGGGTGACTTACATGATCCTCGGGGTGAATTTCCTATTTCCCATCCAATCATCAAGGTTCCTTTTGAAGAAGGCCAATAAGGCGCTCTGCTTGACATGTATGGGCAGTCTGTTCCAGAGTATGGGGAGTCTCTGGGTCAGGAACCTATCCCTCCAGCATGTTTTGTTCATTGTGATGATAAGGTTTAGATCCCTGGAGCATGTGGCTCTGAGGGATTGGGATTTCTTTAAGTGGAGCATGTCCAATAGCTCAGGGTTTGACATGGCCTTGTATGTTAAGCAGAGATCACCTCTGAGTAGACGATATGCCAGAGTATAGCTGGAGTTTTTTTAGACGGTCAGCATATGGCATCTGCTTTAGGCCTGTGATTCTTTTAGTAAGGTATTTCTGTGGCCTTTCCAGCTGTTGCAGATGTCTTGTGAGGTACATACCAAATGGGGCATTATACTCTATAATGGGTCTAATGAGGGATGAGTACAGTGGGACAATGACCTCTTTTTTTCTGGATGAAAAGCCCTTAGTGATGAGATGTGCCACATAGAAGGATTTCCTGACTGATGTGGTTATCGAAAGTGAGACCACTGTCCACTTGTGTCCTTAAGTCTCGCATCACACTTTCGATGTTAAGTGTCCTGCCACCTATGTGGTAGTTCATGAGTACATGTTTTTTTCCAAAGGGGATAACTATACATTTCTTGGCATTAAGCTTTAGCCCATGGCTCTGGCACAGGCATCTGTTTCTGTAAGGCCCTTTTGTAGAATATCCACATCATTTGGGGATTCTATAATGGCTCCCAGTTTGCAGTCATCTGCAAACTTTGTTAGCCAGAGTCCCTTAGTGTTGGTTTGTACTTCAGAGAAGTAGATGCCAAACAAGAGTGGTCCCAGGACTGAACACTGAGGTACTCCACTTGTCACTTGTCACTTGTCTGGAGCTGGATTCGGAGTCTGCTACTTTTACAGTCTGGGTTCTGTCAGTAAGCCAGTTGGCAACCCATTGAGTGACGTAAGGATTTGTGCCCAGCTTAGTAAGTTTATATATGATTCCAGAGTGGGGGATGGTGTTGAAGGCCTTGGCGAGGTCCAGATAGGCTGTGTGGACAGCCTTACCCTCATCCACAGCTCTGGATACTGATTTGAAGAAGTCAATCAGATTCAGGAGACAGGATTGGCCCTTTATAAACCCAAACTGGGTGGGGTCCAGTGTTTGAAGGTTGCCAATGTCTTTGTTTATAAGTTCCATGATAATGCGTTCCATGCCCTTGCAGATCAGGCTTGTCAGACTGATGGGACAGTAGTTCCAGGGATCCAAGGTGGATCCTCCCTTGTGGAGCGGGATAACTGTAGCTGTGCGCCACTCAGTGGGCACAAAGCCTGAGGTGAGGCTTTGATTAAACAGGACACTTATGTGGGGTGCCAGTTCATTTTGTAGTTCATGTAGTATACAGCCTGGGATGTCGTCTGGTCCCATGGATGCTGTATTCTTAGCTTTGGAGAGTGCTGTTTCTACCTGTGTGGCTGTGATTATCGGAATTTGGCAATCTTTTGGTATTGAGATGGGTCCTTTAGGGGGTGAGAGGGGGGTGAAGTGGGCACTAAATCGATCTGCCAGGATATTGGCAATATCCTTGGGATCAGTATATTTAATGCCATTCTGTTGTAGCTCAGAGCAGATCTGAGCATTGCCATTTAGATTCTTGACATAACTATAGAATGCTTTGTGGTTGTCTTTGGAATCTTTGGCAATTTTATTTTCGTAACTAGCTTTTGAGGATTTTATGAAGGATCCCAGTTTCTTACTGAGGCTGGTGAGGGAGTTTTTTGCATCCTGGGATTTTCCTCTTTTCTGAAATAGTTTTTTCTTTCTGTTGTATAGTTTCTTTATAGCATGGGACCACCAGATTGGCTTCCTTTTTTTGGAGAAGATCATCTTGGTTCTATTTGGGATGGCACGATTCATGCACGAGGGGATGTGCTCATACAGTGCCTTAGTGTAGGATTCTGCAGTCGAACTTCCAGATCCCGTCTGCGTGGGTGTTGTGAAGTTTGTCACTTCTGACTTCAGTAGCATGAAGTTGGCTTTGTAGAAATTTTTTAAGGAGGTTTCCTTACTGGGGGGCGGGGGTGGGATGTGGATATCAAGGGTGATTTGCTTATGGTCAGACCTGACCAATGAGGGGGTGACCACTGGTGTGGAGCATCTGTCTCCCATGTTGGTAATGACCAGGTCTAGGATATTGGAGCCCCTGGTGGGACAATGGATTAGTTGAGCCAGGGCATTGGAATTTATAAATTCCAAGAACCGTTGGGAAAAGGAGTTGGTACCTGAATAGTTTTCCCAATTAATGGCAGGGTAGTTGAAATCACCCAGTATTAGGGTGTTTGGTTGTATCTTAATATTTTCCAGTATGTTTAGGAAGGTGTAGTGACAGTCTTGGGGTATGGTGGGGGATCTGTAGCAAGCTACAATTTGGATTGTAGTCTTACCTAGTGTTAGTTGCACCTGGAGAATTTCAGATGCATTGTGTTGGGCAACTAGCCTGGAGGTGTGAATATCCTTGGTGAATATGGACACTCTTCCACCTTTAGTGTTTCAGTCATGGTTTTGTGGCCGAAACGTGTGATAAGAATTGTAGCCTGGTATTGCAGGGGTGTTCTCTGGAGCCTTGAACCAGGTCTCAGTCACTGCACAGATATCGATGTTCTCCATTTTTAGGAGTGCCTCGTTAGTGTGCATTTTGAGGTTTAGACTTCTAGCATTGAGTAGCATTACCTTCAGATTTTGCATGCTTTTATCTGTTACGTTGGTGGTTTTATCCTTTGAACCTTGCCTACAAAAGGCACTATAGGGGTGGCAAGAGCTTTAGCCAGTAACCTGAATCCCAGGGGTGACAGGTGCAAACCATCTCTGGCAAAGCATCGTGGTTTGTCGATCATGTCTTCCCAGGCATACAAATACCGGATCCCCTTTGTATGACACCAGAAGCTTAGCCAATTGTTGAAGTCAGTCATTTTGTCCTTATACTGCGGTATCATTCTGGGCGAAGACAGGATGCTACTCAGGGCTAGGGTCATACCTGCCTGGGTCACATGATCCAAGAGCTCTTCCATGTCTCTTTTCATGTAGTCCAGTGAGGTACATCTCAAGTCATTCACTCCAGCATGGACAATGACAGAGTCATATTTGTACTTGTTGTGGAGTGACCTGAGTGCATGTGTTATGTGGCGGATCCTGGCACCCGACAGGCAGCTGACTGTAATTTTCTCCTTGTTCAGCCTGGTGAGTGGGACATCAGTGTGCCTGACTATAGAGTCACCTATGACTAACGTGTTGGGTACATTGTCTTGCCTTAGGGGCTGTTGTTGGGTGGCACACTGGTGTTGTGAGCTATGTGTCACTTTGGTTGTGACTGGTGGTTACTTGCGTTTCGGCTTCAGAAGTCCTTGTTGCTTGGGCAGGTTAATGTTAAGGGCCCCCACATATGTGGGTTTAGTGTTGCTATGTGTGGGTGTTGATGGTGTGGGTTTTGAAGGGCTATGAGTTGCTAGAGGTGTAATGCAGGTGTTCGCCTTCTCCTCTTGACTGTCTAGCACAATCTTGACCACAAAGAGCTTTGCTTCCAGTTTGGCTATGTAAGTGCATCTCTCACAGGTTGTAGTGTTGGGTGGTAGGAGGAGAGGATTGTCTGTGTACATGAGGCAGTTGCGGCATTGCCCCAGTATGCTCAGATTCACCAGGTGGACAGGAGAAATCACCGGAAGCTGACCCTTGGACATGCCTGTTTAGGTACTTTTTTGTAAAGTTTAACAGCTGTTTTCCCTTACCTTTGCAAGGTACTTTGCTGATGTTATGGCTACCAGAAATATAGTTTTCCAAGTCAAATATTTCAAATTACATTTTGTAGCTGATCCAGATGGTTTCTGAGTTAGGGCCTATAACATTAAATTCATATCCCACGTCCAAGTAGGATCTTTAAAGGGTGGTTTGAGTAGAAAGGTTCCTTTTATAAATGTCTTCAAAGACATGAAGAAGTCAATGTGGGATTATCTTCTCCAATATGGAAATTGGAAATGGCTGCTAACTGAACCTTAACCACTGATGGATTAAAAATATAATTAAAAATAGAAGACAGGAATTCAAGAATTTTAGGTACCAGTGCTGAAAAGTGATCGAAGTCTTGCTGCTGCACCCAAAAGACAAACCTTTTCCACTTGCTCTTGTAAAGTTTTCTACTGGAAGCTTTGTGGGAAGACAAAAGAATGTGGCACACCGGGGAAAAGAGCTTGGACTGTCTGGCTATCAACAGAATTGGAGAAACCATGTGGTCAACTTTAGGCCCAAAATGTCTGGGTGAATCATGTCTGTCGGGTGAGACAGGAGGTCTGGAATTGGTCTAGAATCCAAGGCAGGTAAACTACATGAGGCCAAAGGAAGGGAAACCAAATTTGTCAAGTTTAGTAAGGTGCAATGGGAATGATTTTGCTCTTCAACCGGGATGCTTTCTTTAGAAATGTGAGGATTAAGGGAGTTGGGGGATAAGCACAGAGGAGACCTAGGGGTCAAACATATAGAAGAACATCCCTCAGTGACTCCCCAGTGGGGGGATTAGGGCAAACAACCTGCTGAACTTATTGTTAAGGGGAGATGCAAATAGGTTGCAGCATGGCTGGCCCATTGGTGAAAAATCATATCTGCCACTTCCTTGTTGAGAGACCACTCATGAGGTAGTAGTATGGATCTGCTCAACTTGTCTGCTATCATGTTGGACTTCCCCAGTATGTGCGTTACTACCAGAAACTGAATTGAAGAGAATGCTCACTACCACACTCTCATAGCTTCTTGACATAAGGGTAAGATTTGCTTCCTCCTTGACTCTTCTTGTATCACACTACCGACATAATGTCCATTTGAATTGCAGTGGTTCCGGAAATGAGACAGTCTTGCAATGCTTGCAATGCTAACAGTACTGCTCTCATTTCCAGTACAATGATATGCATGTTGGCTTCTTCAGGGGACCAAGTGCCTTGGACAGTCATTCCCAAGAAATGCTACCCACCCAATCTAGACATTGTCCATGGTCACTATGGCCTTGGGCTGGGGGGTGAATGGGCAACCTTGTAGTATTTTATCTAAATGAATCCACCACCAGAGGTATTTTTTGCATGCCTGAGTTATACTGATCTTGATGGATATAGGTTGATGTAGAATGGACCACTGAGTTGCTATTGTCCATTGAAGAATTCTCATATGGTATCTTGCTAATGGAACTAGAACTATAGCTGCAGACATTGACCCCAAAGTATGTAAAATAAGTCAGGCTGACAGGGATGAGTTTTGAATTATTTTCTTGACTTGGAAACAAATAGTTTGTACCCTTTGCAAGGGGAGAGACACTGTCATTGATGTGTTGAATAAGGCACCTATGAATTCTAACGATTGAGATGGTTCTAGTTGAAATTTGTTGTGGTTGATTGTGATTCCCAGACTGGAACAAATCTGGAGTATATAGTCTTGAGCTATTATTGGAAGATGCTTGGTCGAAGCAGTTATGAGTCAGTTGTCTAGATATAGAAACACCTAGAATCCCTGTAGTCTCAAGTGAGCTGCTACTTTTCACATGCATTTGGTGAACACCCTGGGGGCTGTGGTGAGACCAAAGGGCAGTGATCTGAATTGATATTGACTGGCACCCAGCCAAAAATGTAGACATCTTCTTGATCATCTGTTCATTTTTATGTGATAGTACGTGTCCTGGAGATCTACTGAGCACATCCATTCGTCCTTATGCAGGAAAGACAATATGGACTGAACCATGACCCTCTGAAACTTGGTATACTGAACCAATTTATTCAGACTGCTGAGATCCAAAACTGGCCTCCAGTCCCCTGTTTTCTTTGACACTAAAAAGAATCTTGAGTAAGTTACAGATCCTTTCTTGTGTGTGTGTGGGGGGGGGACTTCTTGGATGACTCTTTTTTTGCTCTAGCAGCATTTTTATTTGTAGAGGCACTGTTTTCCTCTGACTGGGTGGATCATCAGGTATTTTGTTTACTGTTGGAGGTGGAAGAGAAAGGTGAATTATATAACCTCTGGAAATAATCCTCTGCACCCAAGTATCTTTTGTAATGTCTAGCCAGGCTCTCTGGTGCAGGGATAAGTGACCCCCAACTGTCTCCAAAGGTGGGCAATCAGGTCTCCTTTCAGGAGCGCTGATAGTGTCTGTTATAGAAAAAATCTGTGGACCCCTAGTTCTGCAGGTCTCCTCTGCTGCATTAATGGCGTCTTCTATAGATTTCTCCCTCTGCCCCTGAGGAAACTCTCTCCACATGGATCATGGAAAGGACCCTGTGATTTCCTGAACCACGTTTTTCAACTGCCTTGTTGATTCCTTGAAAAGGATCTTTGAACAGTTGAAAAATATATGCCCAATGCAGACAGGGTCTTACCATCTTGCTCACACCTGGAGAGTGCATCTTTAACATTGGGGCTAAACAACGAACTTCCATCAAAGGGTGCATTGAGGTAAGGATGACTTGAAGGGTTCTGCAAAATCACACAAGTGCATCCAGGCATGTCCCCTGATGGAAATGCCTGAACCTGCTGCCCTTAAGACTCATGAATGAATTAGAGACAGATTTTAGAGTCACCAACTGTGAAGCAATAGAAGTCTTTACCTCAGAAGTACTGGTCGCAGAGAGAGAGAGAGATTTTGACAGTTCTTTGATCAAATCCCTCTGTAATCTGGTGAAGTGTGCAAAGTAATTCAGGGACCTGAGTGCAAAGGTTGCATACACATGCTTTTCAAATCTGTCCAATGCCCTAGACTCCCTGTTAGGGGGGATGAACACAGGAACTCTGCTCCAGGAGTTCTTTCTTTGTTGCTGACACTATGATCATAGCATCCACTGGTACTCCTTTGTTCTAGAACTCTCTTCCTTTTGGTGGTAACAGGATCCTATCTGGTCTCTTGGGGATTGGCTCAACAGAATCAGGCACTCTCCAGGCCCACCGAGAGATCAAATCAATGAGCTCATCAATGGGCTGAGTCACACATGAAGTAGATGGGTCAACACCAAATGCTTCCAGGAATACTGATTCCTCTTGAGAAAGGTTAATGGTAGACAAATACCCCTTTGTTTAAGGATCTCTAAAATGTTGCCTAATGATACGTCATCAGGTGGTGAACTTGGGGATCTTTCCCATTCATTGAAATCAGTATCTTCTGTGACCAACTCCCGAGGAGAGTCCAACTGCCTCCTCTTGCACTTCCTCTTCCTAGAAACTTATTCAGTGCACTGTTCTGGAGAGGTATCAGAATAAATAATTATACCCTGCTGAATAGCCTGGAAACTTTGGGCTGGCTGTCGATGTGGAGTAGAATGTTGAGGGTCAAGACATAAAGGCATCTGAGATCCAAGGGGAAGATCAGAGGGGAGAGTAACCATCTGTCCTCAAGAACAGAACACGCTTGCTACCACCTCAAAATCAAAATGCCCCGGAGAGAAGGAAACCATTGGCTTTGAGAAGACATGCTCCTGGACTGCTGGCTTCCTCTGACCCAAGACACACTACCTGAGGCAGAAGTAGGAGCTGAGTTATCAAATGCCAAGGCTCCAAGGGGCAGAGATGGCTCCAGTAGCTTCACGGTCAACTCTAACACCTCGGATCTGGCAACAAAGCTTCAGGTCCAAGAGTCATCCGGCTATGACTTGCTTGGAGCCAGTGCAGTCAGGGAAGATATCGGATCTGAAGATAAAGCAATGTTTGGATTCAAAACAGATGGCACCAGAAGTCTCAGACCCAGGGACTCCGAAGCCAAAGAATGGATCACAGAAGGAGCCAAAATGGTGGAGTAGCACAACTAAAGATCTTCACACCTGTGAAGGTATGAGCTGGGAGAGCTCTCATCTGAATTTGTGTCAAGAGAAACTTCCTCATCATTCTGTCCACATCACCTTATATGAGACTTTTGGAATTTTAGAAGAACAGGAAGAAGCTACGGAGGGAGATCTTGAATTATGGCATCTTTCCAGGAACGAGGATGGGAGCTGAGAGGGTACAGGATCCATATCTAGTCCTAGGTAGCTGCTATAATTCAGGATAAGCTGGATCCAAAGATATGGATCTGGTATCCAAAATAGTCAGATTCAAAGGTTTGCCTTTAGGATCCAAAGTTTTTTGGGTTTTCTTAAGTGGATCCAAAGCTGGAACTGGAGAGGACTGTGAGAATCCAGGTTGGTCAGAATGTCTTTTTTTGACTTCTTTTTTATCTGTCTTGGATGTTTGAGCTCCAGTAAGTGAGTGTCCAAAGGTCGAAGGAAGGAAGAAGGCCCTTGAGAATAAATAAATAAAAACCAAAACCACACGAGAAACTTAAACAAATAAAACCGACCACGTCAGTTATAAAAACCAAGCGTTCACTTTACTCACTGAGTGAACGTTGACTAAGTGCTTTCACCCTTCAAACCATGGGCTTCTTCAGAGTCAACATTTAAAACACATCACTTCCTTATATATTATTAAAAAAACCTTCAAACACCAATCAAATTGACCTTAACAGAACACATATTTAAAATATTGAAAACATAGAAAACATAACAAACTTGTACCAAAGTATATAATAATAATATAATAATTACTATTGTCTTGTTACAAAACACAAACACTTCCACCATTTAAAAGACACAAACTATTTCCTAGTTGCATAACAAGAACTTTTTTATACATCCCTAGCCTTTTGTTTAAGAACAGGTACAATAGAAATTCCATCATTCAGTCTAGGCTCATGCTTGGCATTGAGCTTTAGCTGCCACTTTGTTTCCTTCACTGATACTTCAATGTCCACGTTGCCTCCAAAATTGTTAACATCAACTTTGTCAATAATAAAGAATATGAACTTTTTAAAATTATTACATAAAGTACTGTGTAGGTATAAAGCACTGCTGTTTTTTTTATTTTTGATGTCCCTGTTGTGTTCCATTATCCTGTCCCTTAGACTTCTAATGGTTTTACCCACATAGAAGCCAGGACATGCCGTACATGTTGCCACATAAACCACGTTGTGGGTGTTGCAGTTACAATGCCCCAGGGAGCTCAACATTCTATCAAACACTTCAGTTGTTACATAGGGGCTATCACTGATGGATCTACAAGCATTACAACCTCCACATTTGTACATTTTAGATTTATAGTATCCACCTTTATTGTTATCATTACTTTCAAAAATGTCCTTTAAGTTCATACCTCTACTATATCCAATTTCTGGCCTAAGCCTCAATATATTTTTTAGAGAGGTATCGAAATTTAAATCCCATGCTCTAGAAATTATTTTTACTAGTTGTTGTGCATCCTCATTATACTGTACTACCATCACATCACTACCAAAACTGTTTGTGTTGGAACTTTATATTGAATTTGAGTTACTTTTTAATATAGGAGCAAAATATGTATACCGTTTTTCTAAAATTTCACGTCTAATTTTTGACAAAAGTTTGATCAGGTAACCCCTATTTAGGAACATACCAATCAATTTATACATTTCTATTTTGAAATCCTCGTCCTCACTGACCAACCTACTTAGTTTGACCATTTGACCCTTTACCACATTCCTTTTCTGATGGGGAGATGACAGCTTTGGTAGTGAAAAGCGTGTTTGAGTAGGTATCCTTTCTGTGGATAGTGGAGGTTAATCCCCTCCATTGTCCCCATTCTTCCTGAGGCAATTGTCCAAATTCTCAATCTGTTGACTATCATACTTGTAAGTAAATGATAAGAAAGTAGTGGTGTTATTTAAATATTCCGCAAATGCCTTCACCTCATCAGGTTTCCCACCCCATACAATAAGAATGTCATCCATAAATCTCAGAAATAACTTTATTTTACTCATAAATGGTGACGTGAAAATCAAGTTTTCCTCCCACTCAAGCAGCACCATATTGGCGTAAATCTGGGCACATTTAGCACCCATAGCGACACCCACTACCTAACGGAAGTACTCACACTCAAACTGGATAAAGTTATTTTTCAGAACCAAATCCATAAGCTCAACTAACCAATTGATTTTGTTGTTGACCAAAGTATTATGTTTGGTTAGGCTACTATGAAAGTAGTCAAGTCCAGTGTTGTGAGGTATAACAGAAAAAAGACTGACTACATCGATAGCCACAAAAATACATCGTTCCACATTTTTCACTTCCCTTAACTTGGACAAACAATCTCAAGGTGTCTTTTGTTATATGGGGGATGTTCTTCAAAAAAACTTTAGAATACCTATCAACGTATGCTGCAGAGGTTCAGTTTTAGATCTTCTCGCAGCAACAATTGGCCTGAAAGGGGGGTTGGTTTGATTTCTGTGAATTTTTGGAATACCAAAAATCAGTGGGACAACGTGTGTGTCAACTGTTAAAAATTCCAACTCATCACTATCAATAGTACCCTGAGTAAAGGCATCAACAATTTCAAGATCAATCTTCATGTATGCCCTATTAATCTCACTTCAAGAAACTCTTTCATAAGTTAGGGTGTCATTCAAAATCTCAAACATCTTACAAGTATAATCGATTTTTGGCATAACAACGACACCCCCACCCTTGTCTGGTTTCATCAACCTAATCGCCCTGTCTTTCTTAATTTCTTTCAAAATGTCCCTTTCATCCCTTGATAAATTGTAGTGATGGTGGTGTTTACCTCTCAGTGTTTCTCTTATCTCAACCTCACATCTCTTTTCAACCTCCAAAACCTCGCTATTATAACTGGGAAGAAAAGTACTTTTACGTTTAGTAGTAACCTGACATGAAATTGTATCCGACTGATCTGGAAATAAAAGTCTCAAATTTAATTTCTAGTATACAATTTAAGATTAATCAATATATTGGCAATGTCAGTTTTAAAAGATGGTACAAATGAGAAAACTTTTTTCAATAATTCAAAATGTGAGTTTCAAGTTACTGAAGTTATAGATGGAAAAATCACCATCCTTAATGATTTCCATTGCATTTTCAGAATCACGTAGTAAATCACCAACTGTACTATAAGGTATATTACTGGTTAATAATTCCCGCCTTTCTTCCGAGTCCACCCTTTCCCCTGAAAGTTCCAATTGTCCACAGTTCCTTTGTGTTGTCGTTTCTGCTGATCCCTGAGGTGCTCAGATCATCTCAATGCTGGAGGGTTCTCTAAAAAACATTCATCCCTGTTGACTTTGTTGTTCCTAACTTTCTTATTGTAGTTAATCTTGTTATTGGTATTAGTGTTCTCCCTTCTTATATTAGTTTCATTGGGTTTATCCCTTTCCCAAACTGCCCCAGGACCCTTAGGGAATACCTTGTTATTGAGGTAAAGAGAAGTATCTCTATGTCTGTTGCTGTTTCTTCCAATATATCGTATTAACATACTTATTTAAGTAATTCAGAACTTTATTGCATCTTCTTCTTCTGGCTTTTCCCGGTTAGGGGTCACCACAGTGGATCACCTGTCTGCTCATGATTGGCAGTGGAATTTTATGGTGTTGAGTTGCCAGCCCAGCGCCCAACCATCCACAGAAGGCACACACACACGCACACACTCATGCCTAAGGCCAATTTAGAGTGTCCAATCCACCTACAGCATGTCTTTGGGATGTGGGAGGAGCCCAGACCCACGTGACCACAGGAGGACATGCAGACTCTGGAAGGCACCCCAGCCGAGGGGAACCTCTTGCTGTGGTGCTGCACCACCGTGGCCACCCAGAACTTTATTGCATGATTCTTTATATTCAGCAAACAGTAAATCATTACTGATACTGTTGTTAAGCTCAACAATTTCATTTTTCAGTTTTTTTCAATTTAATTTCATTATCTCGCATTATAATACTCACAACTTCCAATCCAGTTTTATTGAAAAGCTCTGTCAACTCACAGAACGCTGCAGATGTGGTTTATGTGGCAACTTGTACAGTATGTCCTGGCTTCTATGTGGATAAAGCCATTAGAAGACTAAGGAACAGGATAATGGAACACAGAAGGGACATCAAAAATAAAAAAAGCACTGCTTCATACCTACACAGTACTTTATGTAATAATTAAAAAAAATTCATATTCTTTATTGTTGACAAAGTTGATGCAATTTTGGAGGCAACGTGGACATTGAAGTATCAGTGAAGGAAACGAAGTGGCAGCTAAGGCTCAATGCCAAGCATGAGCCTGGACTGAATGATGGAATTTCTATAGTACCTGTTCTTAAACAGAAGGCTAGGGATGTATAAAAAAGTTCTTGTCATGCAACTAAGAAATAGTTTGTTTCTTTTAAATGGTGGAAGTTTTTGTGTTTTGTAACAAGACAATAGTAATTATTATATTATTATTATATACTTTGGTACAAGTTTAAGTTTTCAGTATCATATCATGTGTTCTTTTAAGGTCAGTTTGATTGGCGCTTGAAGGTTTTTTAATAATATATAAGAAAGTGATGTGTTTTAAATGCTAACTCTGAAGAAGCCCACGGTTTGAGGGGTGAAAGTGCTTAGTCAACATTCTCTCAGTGAATAAAGTGAACGCTTGTTTTTTATAACTGACGTGGTCGGCTTTATTTGTTTAAGGCCCTTGAGAATAAATTTGTTCTTCCTGTTCACCCATGCTCTGGGACTGAAAACTTTACAATTAGAACAGGAAGACTGCAAATGGTCAGGACCCAAGCAGTAAACACATAAATCATGGGCATCTGACAATGGAATTTTATGCCTGCATTTATCACACTTTTTGAACAATGACAACTTATCTGCCATTTTAAACAACTAAACACAGTGGTAAGCAAACCACTCTAGACAAAAAAAAAAAAAGCAGAAATAAGGAAGTTTTTTTTTTGTTTTTGTTTTTAATTATAAAGAGTAAGTTGTTCTTCTTTCGGCTTTTTCCCAGTTAGGGGTTGCCACAGCGGAACTCCGGTCCGCCAATGATTGCAGTAGATTTTTACGGTGCCGAGGTGCCAGCCCGATGCCCAACCTTCAACGAAGGCATGTCCATTCACGCATGTCTTTTGAATGCCACTCGACCGTGGGGAGGACATGCAGACTCCACACAGAAGGAGCTCCAGCCGAGAATCGAATGGGAGAACCTCTTTCTGTGAGGCGACAATGCTATCGCTGCACCACCACAGCTTAGACACACATTCTTCATTACTATTAAATATAATTGCATAAAAAAAAAACTATATTGTTGTCGCACTAGTTAGTGAAACTATCCATTTCATTAGTGCCTGTCTGTGTCAGGAAATGTATTTGTATTTTGGACTGCAACCATGTTTTTTGTTCATTTTTGATTCCTACTGATTGAGGTCATGACTGAAGATGGTCCTTAGGTCAGTTTGCTAACCCAGTTAACAAAATAAAAATAAAATTTACCATAAATAGTGCATCTTTCACATTTAGAGAGTAAGTAAGAAAGAAAAATGGAATACCAACAATGGTATTACAAGAACTACCCCAACAGTGAGTGAAAGATTATCAACAATGATAAGAACAACTACCAAATGGTAAAAACAAAAGGAGAAATACAATAAAAATTTACGTGGGTTAAGACAGGAAAAAAAGAATAGTTATATCACAGCCCAGAGGGGGAAATATAAAAGCTATTTTGAAAGCGAGAGAAGTGAGATGGCAGTTGCTGTTAAATCCAACTTGTGCCCCTGGTATTAATGATAATATTACTTTTACACTTGTGTTGGAATTAAGACAATAGTAGATATAATAATATAATAATAATGAGTGTATCATTGTCATAAATATATCACACTATTATGCATGTATTATATATAGGTTAAGCCTCAGCTTGTCATTTGAACATCTTATAGGTTCATAGGTAGGTACTAGGCTATCAGCCCAGAGTAAGCCTAGCCAGGGCTCAGGTAGCCCTAGCCAACAAGGTTCCCTGGCTTAGCCACCCAAGAAAGTTAATTTCCTGTGTCCCTGTCGAGCAGACACAGAAGTGATCCCTGGGTGTATTTCCTATTTCCCATCCACTCATCAAGATTTTTCTTGAAGAGTGCTAATGAGGAACTTTGCTTGACATAGATGGGTAGCTTGTTCCAGAGGATAGGAAGTCTCTGGGACAGGAATCTATCCCTCCAGCATGTCCTGTTTATTGTGGTGTCAAGGTTTAGGTCCCTGCAGTGTGTAGCTTGGAGATATTGGGATTTCTTTAGGTGTAGCATGTCCAACAGCTCTGGGTTTGACATAGCTTTACATGTTAGGCAGAGATCACCTCGGAGTAGGTGATATGCTACAGAGTAAAGCTGGAGTTTTTTGAGACGGTCAGTGTAGGGCATCTGTTTGAGGCCAGTAATCCTCTTTGTGAGGTACTTCTGTTGCCTTTCCAGCTGCTGCAGATGTCTTGTGAGGTATATTCCAAAAGGGGCATTGTACTCTATAATGGGTCTAATGAGTGTCGAGTAGAGGGGAACAATGACCTCTTTTTTCCTGGATGAGAACTCTTTTATGATGAGGTGTGCCTCGTAGAAGGACTTCCCAACTACTGTGGCGATGTAACTATCAAAGGACAGACTACTGTCCTCCTGGGTCCCAAGGTCTCTTATAGGTTCATAGGTTCATAGCTAGGTACTGGGCTATCAGTCCAAGGGCCTATGTGGTTCCATAGCCACGCCACCCAAGAGAGTTATTTTCCTGTGCCACTGTCCAGCAGAGACACAGAAGTGATCCCCGGGGTGTATTTCCTATTTCCCATTCACTCATCATCTTAGCACACATTCGGTGTTAAGTAGACTGCTGTCTATGTAGTAGTTCATGGGTACAGAGTTTTTACCAAAGGGGATGACAATGCACTTTTGAGGCCATTGAGGCCATGGCTCTGACACAGGCTTAATGTCTCAGCATGGCCTATTTTAGCATCCCATCACATGATGGGGGACTCATAGTTCTAGTTTGCAGTCATCTCTCACGACTTCATTAATAAGGAGCCTGTGTTTACCTGTACTTCAGAGAAGTAGATACCAAACAGGAGGGTCCAGACTGAACCCCCTGGTACTCCACTTGTCACTGGTTTGAGGTCGGGTGAGTGGTGCAGCTTTACAGTGTGGGTTCTGTCAGTGAGCCAGTTGGAAACCCATTTAGAAAGGGGATTGTAACAAAGCCTTGGCAAGGCCAAGATAGGGTTGTGTGACCACCTTAATTCTCCCTCATCTGACTGATGACTGCCTCAAAGAAGTCAATCAGGTTCAGAGTCCTGCAGATTAGTCGGTATGAAAAACAGAGTGATAGAATGGAGTCTGAAAAAACTGTAATGCCACACTGACATGTTCTTAACTAATAGATTGACTGTGGCCATGTTGGAAATGTGGATATTATAATATGGCTGTCAACCATCAAGCCTTCCCTTAATCAACATACCCTGTCTGGGGATTGGGTGCCATTATCGAGGTAGCCTTGATGGTGTGTTTTGTTATTGCTGGCACCCTAGCAGTGAGAGCTTTTTCTATTTTTATTGTCTAACTCCACCTAGTTTAGAGATGTGAGCACTGACATCACTGACATCACCAGCTATGCCCCTATGCCCAATCTCCATTGCAGTCCACAAGCATGTGCTCTCCCATGCATCAGCAGGAGCCTTCTATTTGCACTGGGCTGACTGCACCCACTGGCACTGGCTCATCTCATCACATCATCATGGTGGATCTCCAGTCTCCAGCCAAGGCTGTGTCATCATAGCAACAGCACAAGCCAGGCAGGAACCACAGTCTCCCCACCCTGAAATGGGCATACCCATCCTCAATACCTGGAAGATTAAGTGTTCAAGATGCTACCTGACCTTGGATCACTTGGACTTCAGTTAGGACTTCATCCCTCCATCACCAGCGCAGACATTCTGGCTGTATTTTTTGCTACCCTTGACCAGTGCTAGTAGTGTAGACAGACAGGAGCCCTGGCTAATGTGCAGGTGACTTGAGTTCAATTATCACCTAAGGTGCTTGACAGTGATGACAAGGGAGGATGGGAAAGCCCCTAATGGGGTGTAGAGCAAGGTAGGACAGGGACAAAAGCTGCTGTAATCCTTCAGCTGATGGAGGAGTTGCACAGAGCAACTTGGAGCTTTCAGTTCACCAGCTACTGCCTGGTGGTAGCCTTCATCACCAAGTGCATAAGAATGCATTCACATTGGGGAAGGTGATCTGAATCTCCATGGTGCCACTGGTGGCTGTCTCCCCGCTCAGGGGTTAAGTTAGGACTACATGAATCTACTCAGTTATAAGAATACTGATGAGGGTATAAGCAACCCACATGGCTGTCTGTATTTACTTATTTATTTATATTTTGATTGTTTTTGTTTACTGGGAAAGTCTGACTGTGCACACGTAACAATTTTCAGTGGAGGCCCAGGAACAAAAGCTCCACAAAAATAAATGTTTACAATGAACAGTAAAAAATTAAATATTTTAAGAATTACTTTGCAGGTAACATTGAGACATAAATAGTAAATACAGTTATTATATACTTTAGAAGTTCTATGATCATACAAAGACATGTTAACATGTAATAGCTGAAGAAACAAGAACAATGATAATGCACATAGGTTTACTATGTATACTAACATACATGAGGTTCGATGTCACTAGATCAGGAACAGAAAACAGAGAAAGAGGTGGAAGGGCATAAGCAGAAAAAAAGAAAACAAAACATAAGTAAAAAAAAAGTTCTGATAGTGGAGAGTTTGAGATAACAGCAGATAGGTAAGGAAAAGAGGTGGGTAAAGAAGTGGTATTGGTAGGAGGGCATTAAGTATATAGGTTAGCCGGAGAACAGTAGAGGGAATGAAAGAGAAAGAGACATGGATAAGAAAGGTGAAAGAGTCAGGGTAATCAATAAAGAGATTGGTAACTGAAGAGAAACAGAAAGAAAGGTGGGTTTAGTCAGGATGAGAGCATGAGCATTGTCATGAGGAAGTTAGGTGTTGTCTTAGGTTGTGCTTGAAATGTGTGGTAACGTTTTGTTTTAGGGTGGGTGGCATAGCAATCAACCTCTTAGTGCAAGAAATCTGGAAAAGCCCGACAAAACGGGTGGACAAAGGCCCAGAAATAGGGGCAGATTTTAAATATTGCTCTTATAAACGTAAAAAGATACTAGATTAAAAGGGTTTGTGTTAACATATATCGTCTGAAGGATTTAAAGTCTAATACTCAGATGTATATCATTATTTATTGACTTCTGTCCTCAGATCATCCCAGTCATTTGCGAGAAAATACAAATTTTATGAGGAATAGACCAAACATATGAGGCAAAAATCTCAGCATTCTGCGAAAATCTGAACAGTTGAGAAGTATGGTGGGTGGGATGCATACCTCTCAACTGTTCAGATTTTTGCAGAATGTCCAGACTTTTGTCTTTTATTTTTGATCTGTTCGCCATAAACTTTTGGTTTTCTAGCAAATAACTGGCAAATTATTGAGGATGGAAGTCCAAAAATAATGACTGACAATTGAGTTTCAGACTACATACCCCCAGAAAATTGATAATAAAGGAAAACCTGCTATTCTACCAACTTTCTAAGTTTATAAGGGCAGTATTTAAAACTTGCCCCCATTTTAGGCATTTGTCCCCCCATTTATTTATAGCTTTGTCCAGATTTTTTGATCTAAAAGGTTGAGAGGTAAGGTGCGATAGAGTTCTATTGCTTAGCAAAATAGGTTGAGTAAAGTGAGATGCCTGCACGGTTAAGTGACTTGGTCCTGATCAGGAGATATTTGTTCAGTTGGAGTTGATTACTAGGAGGGGAGTAATGTTTAAAGATGTTTTGTAGTGATATGCAGGTGCCACATTTGTGTATTATTTTATGGGCAGTAAGCAGTTAGGTGTAGGTAAGGTAATCAGGTAGTTCAAGCCAATGTAGATGCTTTACTGCTACGCAGTGGTGTGAACAGTCTGGTAAACTGGAAACAAACTTAGCTACTTTATTGTAGCAAACCTCCAGTTTATTTCTTAAAGTGGAGTGAAGATTAGTCAGGATGGGTGCATAGAGAAGTGAAGGGAGAAGATAAGATGTTGCTAAAGGAATCCCTTAAGGAGTCAGTGAGAAAGCGCTTATTTTAATACAGGAAGCCCAACTTTTGGTGAATTTTCTTGACAGCTTGAGTGATGTGCTGATCATATTTTAAGTTATTGTCCATTATGACACGTGAAGCTTTGTGTTGGAAACTACTGCAGTAGTGTATTATTTGCTGATGTAAAGCTGAAGGATTTTTTTTTCTGTCCTGAGAAGAGATTTGGGTAAAAACAAAAGTAATTTTTTTTTTTTTTTTTTTTTTTAGAATTTAAAAGTAGTTGGTAGTCATCTGGCAGGGCCTCAAAAGAGGAAAATGAGTTGTGGGTCATCTTGTGAAATAGCGGTAGACAATCCTTAGAGAAGGAGGGTGGCATCCCGTTGTGTATTATAGTATGGAGGCTTCTTTGGTAGCTTTGTGAAGATTATTAGTGAATATGTTCAACAATAAAGGGCCTAGAATAGATCCCTGAAGTATGCCGACAGAGACAAACAGAAAGGGGGGAAGAGGTCTCTTTTTCCATTTTCCAACCTGATGTCTGCTGGTGAGACAGCTGTGGAACCAGTTAAGGGATGAGCACGAGAGCCCTAGGGAGGATAGATCATGAAGCAAGAAATAGTGTGAAACTGTGTCAAATGCTTTTGACACATCTAAGAAGAGGGAGGATACCAGGTTGTCAGTGTTACTATTAGAGTTAATAGACGGAGAAGAGGGAGGATACCAGGTTGTCAGTGTTTCTATTAGAGTTAATAGATGGAGAAGAGGGAGGATACCAGGTTATCAGTGTTACTATTACAGTTAATAGAGGGAGAAGAGGGAGGATACCAGGTTGTCAGTGTTTCTATTAGAGTTAATAGAGGGAGAAGAGGGAGGATACCAGGTTGTCAGTGTTACTATTAGAGTTAATAGACGGAGAAGAGGGAGGATACAAGGTTGTCAGTGTTTCTATTAGAGTTAATAGATGGAGAAGAGGGAGGATACCAGGTTGTCAGTGTTTCTATTAGAGTTAATAGAGGGAGAAGAGGGAGGATACCAGGTTGTCAGTGTTTCTATTAGAGTTAATAGATGGAGAAGAGGGAGGATACCAGGTTGTCAGTGTTACTATTAGAGTTAATAGATGGAGAAGAGGGAGGATACCAGGTTGTCAGTGTTACTATTAGAGTTAATAGAGGGAGAAGAGGGAGGATACCAGGTTGTCAGTGTTTCTATTAGAGTTAATAGACGGAGAAGAGGGAGGATACCAGGTTGTCAGTGTTTCTATTAGAGTTAATAGATGGAGAAGAGGGAGGATACCAGGTTGTCAGTGTTACTATTAGAGTTAATAGATGGAGAAGAGGGAGGATACCAGGTTGTCAGTGTTTCTATTAGAGTTAATAGACGGAGAAGAGGGAGGATACCAGGTTGTCAGTGTTACTATTAGAGTTAATAGATGGAGAAGAGGGAGGATACCAGGTTGTCAGTGTTACTATTAGAGTTAATAGACGGAGAAGAGGGAGGATACCAGGTTGTCAGTGTTTCTATTAGAGTTAATAGATGGAGAAGAGGGAGGATACCAGGTTGTCAGTGTTTCTATTAGAGTTAATAGACGGAGAAGAGGGAGGATACCAGGTTGTCAGTGTTACTATTAGAGTTAATAGACGGAGAAGAGGGAGGATACCAGGTTGTCAGTGTTTCTATTAGAGTTAATAGATGGAGAAGAGGGAGGATACCAGGTTGTCAGTGTTACTATTAGAGTTAATAGAGGGAATA